>NC_067124.1:1246129-1546129 GCF_021347895.1 Acanthochromis polyacanthus | reverse complement strand
CGAGGGACGACGGGGCCGAGATGGACGGGCCGCACAGCCTGACAGAGCGAGCCCTCCGGCTAGGAACTCACAAGGCACAGCTTTCATCTCCAAGTTCACACTGCTGTCTGTCAGATGTAAAGCCGACAGTCGCACTGTCAGTGGAGCTGAGATTGGAAGGACAAAATGTCGAATGTTCAGATTTCGTTGCCAGATCTGAATTCCCGTTTCCTGATTCATTAATAGCTTATATAATGCATGTTCATGACAAGTGGTATGTTAGGAGAGACTTTAGGAACTACATCGGCCCGTTTTCAGTCGTATAATTGAAGGTACAAAGTAATGACTGAGTAACTGAGTATCACTAAGCAGTCTCATGAACTGAATGAAAAACTTGAAGCCTCTTTGTGCAGTTGTGTTTGCTTTTTCACTGCCTCTAAAGAGAAGTGAAAAAGTCAAAATTGTCCAATAATGGATTTAAAAGCGGACGGCTCTCTGTCAGACATCATTTTACCACAGACAAACCACAACACAGAGTCATAGTGTTCTTCTTTGTGTTTGCTGAGAAGGAGAATGAAAATCCAGAGTGCCTGTCACCAAGGCAACAATCTATTGCGTCTTTTATGGTTACTAATTCAAAGTTTAGCCAGAAATATTTTTTTTTTTTTGCTCTTCATTCAACAGGAAATCCTCCTTATGATGCTCTTTTTAAGCTAATTTGGAAATTTAGCTACATAAAAGTTAGCTTTAATGAACAGTCAAAGAAATGTCCACTCCTTGACCTAATATTTATTCTCATGGCACAGCGCCTGCCTACTGAGCCGTGCCACAGTACGGCCATTTCACTGTTTTAGGCCATTAATCAACAGACAGGAGCAAAATTTACGCACTGAGATTAACTCTGTGATGATTTAAGAAGTGCCCCAGTTATGATCAGATAGTAAGAAGAGTTGATTCTTGACTGTATAATATTTTATTGTGTCTTAACTTTGAGCGCAGTTCCTCCAGTTCAACTGTAGTTAAGATTTTTAAGTTCCTTACCGGGTCCAAACCCAAAATGGGTTAAGTGGAGCACCCTAACAGCTTCAGGATTTAAAAATCAGATTGTATGTTCCTGCCACATTCCCTGTTTCTAGTTGGAGTTTAGATGAGGCCGTTTGTGTTCAGTCTTTCCACTTTCGTTTTGTCAGGTTTTTACATTCCTAAAATAGGCATAAACCTGCTGTCTGTCTCTGCTTTTTACCTTTTTAATTAGCTCAATTTTCAGTTGTGTAAGGTTATTTTTAAAGATCAAGTGACAATCAGAACAAAGAAATGTCTTCTTAGATAGGATAACATAAGATAATGTAAAACTTTATTAATCTCGAAAGAAATTCTTGTGCTGATATGCTCAGAAAAAACAATTACATAAGAAATTCAGTTCCTAAAAGTACAAAGTAAAAGATATAAGTACGATACATTACTGAAATGAAATGGGCTTAAACGTGGCTACAATAGAACATTAGAAGTAATGCTACTGAGGCATTAATACACATGGAAATGAAATATTGCACCTAAAGAATGAGGTGAAAAGTACAAGGAAATATTGCACACAATGTTGTACATAAAAGTGAAATATTGCACATTAAATACAAATGTTCCAAATGAAAATGTAATGCTACACATGATAATGAAATATCACACCTGAGAAATGAAAATATGAAATATTGAAATCAGCAAATCACATAAAAATAGCAAAATAAATATTTTTATTCAAAAACTGTTAGTAAAGATCAATGTTTCTGTCTTTAAGTGCATTGTAAGAACAATATACAGTATAATTGCCCAATGTCAATGCTTTCCTACAATACTCAATAGATTCTTGATTTATTTTTTATCCCATTCAGTTGCCTCATGTTGGTTCCTGGTGTAAATACATGTTGTTTATGAGTATGTGATGTCTAGAATGCGCTGCTGACCACCAAACGGTCTCTAATCCGCTTTTGTTCTTCGCTTTGACGTCCCTCTGTTTGTGTTTTCAGGGCCGGAGTGGGAAGGGCAGCGTCTTTGTGTGGGCGGCAGGTAATGGTGGAATGCAGCACGACCACTGCGGTGCAGACGGTTATGTTAACTCCATCTACAACGTTGCCATCGGCGCCGTCACTCAAACGGGGAAGCCCACCTACTTCAGTGAGCCCTGTCCCGGAGTGATGGCCGTCACTCTGACAGGGTCCAGCGTAGGAGGCCCGCTACCTTTGGTTAGTGTGTGCGCGAACCGCCTAACACATCTAACAACAGTGTTTATCATTAATGAGTGCGTTTGTGTGTGTGCCAGCAGCCCTGCTCTTTGGCTCCTGCGAGCTGCGTGGAGCCTGTTAAAGAGCAACCACTGGTGTGATATTTATAGAGGCCTGCCAAATGACCTAGGTGACTGCTGGGCACACACACATAGACACGCAGAAGCAAACGAGTGTTAATTGGAGGTAAAGCGTGGTTGTAGTGGCTGAGAAAGAGAGGAGGAAGCCGAGGTGTTGATGGCGGAGGTAACACTGAGAAGCCAAGAAGAAGCGCAGTGCCGGCGCCGAGGTTACAGACACAGAAAGGCCAATTTTATAAGTGTGATATCACCTTTGTCTGCTGGGATCCCTGCCCTCTTCTACCTCACATTAGGAGGTGGTGTAGCCAGACACAAGTTGTTTTTTTTAATTATCATTACTGTAAAATTGTGTCTATGTGTTCTGATGCAGCTGATACAGTAACCTTGTACATCGTGGGAGCACTGCTGTCTTGACTGAAGACTAGGAAAGCTTGCATGCACCCACCCTTCCACTGTATACACCGATATGACAGCTGTATTTGGTTTGTGGTTCCTCCAGGTGACTCTGACCAACATGGGTGACGGGTGTATCACACACTTTCCAGGAACATCCAGTGCTGCTCCCATCGCTGCAGGGATTCTGGCTCTGGCCTTAGAAGTAAAGTGAGTGTCTGTCTGTCCAGTAGTACTACACACTACTAATGTTAGACCTGCCGTCTGTCTGTCTGTCTGTCTGAGGGGCTCCAGTCTGTAACTTTGTGGTGTTTATCTTGATTTCTTGTCATAGCTGTGATGATTGATTGACTATTTTTTTTGCCAGTGACATTGTCATGTATTATATTTTCTTCTATTTAAGATGACTTCCTTATAAACTCCCAGATTGTATCCCACCTCACCACCTCTGTATATACTGGAGGTCATTTTCCCATCAGCTTTCTGACTGGTTACAATCTGCAAAATATGAAACCTCAGCTGTATTTATTGTGGAGGAGAAAGCTCTCTTTTCCTATTTTATGCAGGAAAGCAGGCGGAAAAGTTGGTCTGTCCGTCTCTTTGGTCAAAATATCTCACAAACTACTGGAAAGGTTGCTCTGACATTTGGTGAATCCTAATGACCCGAGTAATTCCGCTGAGCTTTCCTTTGGCACCACCGGCAGGTCAAAGTTTTCACTTGTCCGGTGACATATCTTGACATCTATGTGATGAATTAGCCCAACATTTTGAACAGACAGTCATTGTTACCCATCGATATTTTCTCATGACTTTGTTGACCCCTCTATCTTACCTCCAGGTCAAAATTTCCATTCATCCAATACCAATAAATGACTTTCTGTATTTCCTAAAGGCTAATTAGCAAATGTTAGCTTGCTATCACACCAAACTGAGATGGTCGTAGTGAACATGTTAGCAACTAAATGTACCTGTTTACAACCTCAGAGCGATGAAAGTCAGGTTGTAGTTTCATTTCATCAGCATTTTACTTCTTAAGAGGTGCTGTTGCAGTGAAACGTTGCTCCGTTGCTCCGTTGCTCCGTTGCTCCGTTGCTCTGTTGCTGGTAAAACAGGGCCTTCCTACAGTAAAGCAGTGGACCTTTGTGTAGGTCAGTTCCAGCAGATTGAATAGGCTTGTCTTTCACTCTGTTGATTGTTTTTGCAATCACACAGCAAAACATTTTATATAAAATGTGAAAAAAATCACATTTTCTGGAAGTTTCAGAATATTTCTGTGGTCTCCTCCTCAACAGTGCAAGAACTGAAAGTAAACCAGAGTTTTACATTTTTGCTCTACAAATGACTGACAATTACTTCTTTCTTTAGAGGATTAAAGATTAGTTTCCTGTCAGTTGTCTTCTCGACTAATGAAGTAACTGAGTATTTTAGACTAAAAAGTGACAGAAAACGACTGATTCTTCATTAAAATTCTGCACCTTGTGTCTCTGAGCCTTTCCCATCTTGTCTCTCCTCTCTTTTTCTCCTTCCCTCCATTTGTTTTTTCGTCACTCCTTTGGTGTAGATCATCATTTTCTCCTACCATTTTCTTTCTGTCTTTGTTTGAATCTGCAAATATATCTCCTCACTCTTTATTCCTTCTCTCCCTCCTTTGTCTTGTCTGCCACTTCCTACTATTTCCCAAGCCCCCTTTTTCCTCATCCCTCTTAACTCGCCAGCTGTCGGTGTGGCCTCGGGCCTGGTGTTTTGTGGTGGTATCAGTGGCGTCTACGCCTCCTTCATGTTATGGATGGTACTAGAGGCCGGCTTTACTGCTCCAGCTGTCATGCAGCAGCGTTCTCAGTCTCAGTCGCTTGGCTGTAAAATGGAGCGCGGGTCCCCTGGGCGAGGCGACTCCCAGGACATTACTGTTAAAGGCTTTGTCGTGACCCGCTGCTACTGACTAAACTATATATCACCTCTCTCGCTCAGACCGCCAGCATTCTGCTCACGTCTTTATGGAGCTGGCCTCTCTCTCTCTGTCTGTATATCTCTCTCCCTTTCTCTCTTTCTCACAATTGCTCATTCTGTTTCGCTCTTTCACACAAACACACACACTCATATATTCTGCCATAGTCTCTCCTACACATGCAAACCTGCAGCTTTTTCTTTCTCTTATTCCCATTCAGTAGAAACGACCTGCCTCACATGTAGCATCCACAACACCTAAGCACCGGTTCATACAGTGCATTTAAGAAATACTGAATAGCATGAAATATTATATGAACATTCACAGAGACCCTCTCCAAAAAAATTAGCTTTCGACCCATGTTGACATTCCTAAAATGAGTGCCAGGACTTCTGTTTGCCAATCTGTGGGTTGTGCCAGTGTATGATGCCAACAAAATGTTTCTAAAATTGTATTTTTTACTTTTTCTGACCAAACATTAAGATCGTAATTAACATTCATACTAAATAAATTCAGGTTAAAGGAGTAGTTTTCCAACCTGAAGGTTGAGTTTCAAGGAAAGATTTAATATCTGGAAGATTCAAGCATAATTCTTCATTACTTCAACCTGGCATGTTTCCCATTAGTATGGCTGTTGTGTCTCTATGGGTCATGTTAACTTTGCAAGCTTCACCTCTGTTGAAGAGATCTGGCGACACAAGGAGTCACACAGCATGCAAATGGGGTGTAACGTCCTGGAGCTTTTCAAAAACAATTAGCGGTTTTTACGTTTATCATTTTAAGCGTTTGTTGTTTTTGAATCTGACTGAAGGATTAACACAGAAATTATCCACATGGGGTCTGTTTTAGAAAGCAGGTTTAAGAAACTCTGAGTTGAATCACTCTGAGATGGGAAACTCTGAGTTTTTCCTTTAAGAACAACTGAAGTTTAACCAGCACTGGGTGGGTAATGAAAAAAACCTCATGGAGCTTCGATCCTAAGATAAATAAAGAGGTACCCTCCATTTTCATCCAGTGGGATTAGAATATAAATGTGAGCCATTTCAGACGAACAAGGCTGGAGAAAGGAGTAAGCTAATGCTGTTCCATGTTATTAACTGCAGTCCACTCATTCATCGTTTATCTGACGTGAATTTTCCTGACACTAAAGCTAAAATCCTGCAGGAGCTGCTATATGTTAGATTTGATTTTAAGTTTATTTCTTCAGCTGTAAGCTAATGGAGACAGATTGCAGGTGACATCAGCTGATAATGAAAATATGAACCAGATAATACGTACGGACCTGTGAATGTAAAGACAGTCAGTGGTAAATGTGCTATGATAGGAATGGTCCATCAGTACGATCAGTCACAAGATGATAAATAATTATTTATTGATCAGTGTGTCTAAAGCTTCATCAGTCGTATTTATTTAAGCAGTGATTAGGTCACTACAGTAATATAGAGTAAATTTTTCCGTGCAGGGAAACTAGTTGACAACCTGACATCTGCCTTTAGGTCCACAGAGCCACAGACCGACCATACTTAGATTTTATTCTGCACTGAGGATGAATCGAATGCCTACAGATTACTGTCTCTGTCATTACATTGATGACAGATTGCTCATGAAAGCCATCATCTTAAAGGTAGTCCTTGGTAGGGCTGAACAGTTCTGTTTAAATCACAATTGCAACTTGAAACAATGCAAGTAGCAATTTACTAGCCTAGCCGCGCTAGACCCATGTTCTGAAGGCGCAAGGGTCTAGGTACGCTTGACAGGGAGGGAGGCGGGCTAAAAGGTTGTCTATCAAATCACTCTGCAGCAATTGGGTAGGTTTACAACCAATCAGCGCAACGAATAGGCTCCTAGAGCGCCGGAAATCAGAGGATGCGGGAGTTCAGTGAAGCCTTATTTATACAGTCAATGGGTGAAGCTCAAGTATATTACAGACATGTTAACAGAAAGATTATTCAGAGTCGGTGCTAATGGATCTCAACGACTGTTGTCGTTTTTGTTGTCGACCCTGGAAGAGAATTAAATTCGTTGCCGTGGGTTGTCTAGCGTGGCTAGGCTAGTTGTTTCTGGATGTTTCTGTCAGAATCGTCGCGCCTCTGTCGTCACTTAGTTACGCCCGCCTTCTGACTCTACACTTCATGGTGATTCGTCCGGCCAGTTTTAGAAAAACTAAAACTGGCCGGACGAATCACCATGAAGTGTAGAGTCAGAAGGCGGGCATAACTAAGTGACGACCTCCAACCTCGAGCCTTATGGAGGGTAACTAGACCCACCCTGGCAGAGAATTAAATTCGTTGCCGTGGGTTGTCTAGCGCGGCTAGGCTAGCAATTTACCATATATGCCTTACAGTGTTTCTGATCCAGATTGATATCAAGAGCATGAATGAGGAAATTAAGCACCATGTCAGCCAGCTATCTCAGGCTCAGCATGCAGGCAGGAGTCCGAGAGAAATCAGAGTTTGTTCAAGAAAACCTGCCATGAGTTAGGTTAGATTTACAGAGTCACGCACCGTGGTATTACCATGGTAACAAAGTTTGAATTACCCTTTCTCTGGAACAGAAAAGCCAGAATTTCTGTTATCTCAGGGTTAACAAACTCAGAGTTTTCATTAAGAAGCGGCTTTCTGGAACACAGACTTGAATGAGCTTTGACAATAACCTTAATATTATCCATATCAATCACATATCGTCATTTTAAAGCTCTCTATTTGCACATATATGCAGCACCACTGCAGGAAAACCTTCACATCTTGTATGACGGGAAGTCTTCTACTGGGAATAGGGTTGTCTGTGTTTTCAGAATAGCCTGCAGTGTGTTTCTGCTCTACCAGTGTCCGGGTGTCACTGTCTATCTGTCTCTCTGACACTATTTTGGCCTGTCTGTCTGTGTTTCCATCTGCCTCCATCCATCCACCCTGACGCCTGTCCAACAAACCATCAGGGTAAATCAATTCTTCACTCATCCTATTCGTCAGTCTTTCTGTCTCTGACTGTTTGTTTGTTCACTTTATCACCGTGTCACCCTCTCTGTCACTTTATCTCTGTTTCTCTTCATCCATTCGTCAGTCTGTCGGTCCAAAAGGAGCTGAGCATTTGGCTTTGCTGTGGCCCTACCTCACGCTTTTGCAGCCACAGTTGTCCACCTTTCTTTCCATGTTCTTTCAGTGAAATTTCAGTCTGCTCTTTAACTCCTGTCACTCTCTTCTTTGATCAAATCGGCTTTCATTCAATCAAACAGTCGAAGTAAAAAATCCGCTTTTTTCACTTAAGTTCATCTATTCCTGCTCTCGTACTTCATGCAGACATCATGCAGAGTATAGTGTCGTTTATAATATTTAAAGTAAATGAATGATGTTTGTCTAAAAAAAATGTGTATGAAATGTTTCAAAGCCATGATTTATATTTAGAAAACATAAAGGTGCTGTATCACTTCAATGTTTACTTGCACTTTAAACAAATTAAGGTTAAAAGTCAGAACATCTTTCATTATTGAGATTCAAAGAAGTTTTCTTTTTATTTCTTAAAACTTTGCATGTCTGGTGTAGTGAAGTATTTTGCTATATGCTATAATGTGATACTCTTCTTTGCTGCAGGGGTTGTGCTGCTCTAGCTTTGTCTTTAAAATACCCTAAAGATGCTCTGTTGGATTTAAGTCAGGCGACATACTTGGCCAGGTCATAGTTTTTTTTGCTTTTTTTTCT
This sequence comes from Acanthochromis polyacanthus, assembly GCF_021347895.1. Lineage (NCBI taxonomy): Eukaryota > Metazoa > Chordata > Actinopteri > Pomacentridae > Acanthochromis > Acanthochromis polyacanthus. The sequence continues at coordinate 1,537,761 of NC_067124.1, read as the reverse complement.
TCTTTTCAAACTGTTGTGTGATTTTGGCAGTGTGCTTTGGATCATTCTCATGCTGGAATATTCTTCTTCTGCCAAGCTTCTGGAGGCTGGAGACTGGAGTCATCTCGTCAGCCAGTAATTTGGTATATCCACAGGCATTCATTGTGCCATCTATAAAAGTCATCTCTCCAACACTTTATGCTGCACCCAGTCTAAACAAATCTATTTTCACCATCCTTTGACAAAATAATGCACTCCCAGCATTCATCAGGCTTCTTTTGTGTTCTTTAGCTAAGTTTAATCTGGCAGCTTTGTGCCGAAGAGCAACTCAGGGTTTTTATTCTTGGTTGCCGTCCATTGAGGTTGATGTTATGCAATATTATTCACACCGTCCGAGCTCTCACAGAAACTTGCCTGTCTGTTTTTTCAGATCCAGATTATGTAGGTAGCACACTGTCCATGGCATCATTCTCGGAGGAAAGCCCCTGCGGCTCTGATTATTGGTATAAAGGATAGTTCTGTACCTCCTAAATTGTGCTGCAACTGTGTTTTAACTGATTTGTCTATGTCTTTTTGTGTCCTTTTCTATCTTTAGCAGATAAAAAACAGCTTATTGGGCCAAAACTGATAAAGTTCTGAAGCTCACAGGTGGTCTTAGACACATGGTTTTGTAACGAGGCTGATCAGAAATCAGAAATCAATTTTGCTTCAGTGATTACAGCTTTTCGAACTTGTGTATTAGTGATTACAGGTGTATTCACTTTTGTTGCACTGAGTTTCTACTTTGAGGCCTGTATTTTCACAATAGTCCTTCTGAAGTATTTGGTTTTGATTGATCACAAGAGGAAGTACTGTCGACCTAGAAATAAGACCAAAAATACCGAGAGGTTATACAGTTGTGAAACATTTGGCATTTAAGTGAAACTGCACAGGGGTGTAATCATTTCTGCTGTACGCTGCAGTTGCAAACAGAAACTAGGTATGATGATGTACTCACAGCTGTACACTTCTGATCAAATCACCCAAGAAGTATGTTAATGCCAGCTGTGAACAGAGACTAAAATTTTCCATAGTAATCAATTCTCCTTCTGCTCGAGTTTCTTTCTTTCTGTCTGTGTCCATTGAGTCAGCAGGAGGAAGAGTGTATGTAACATGCTCTGTGGGGAGTTAAGGAGTAATCAGCCGGTATTCTCACTGGGGCGCATACATGGAAAAGTGAATCCACTCCCTCTAATTGGTCTTAACTCAACCACTATGCACAGACACACACACACACACACATGCACACACACACACACACACATGTTTGTTTTTCTATACCGGTGGGGACTTACCATTGACTCCCATTCATATCTAACTCCTAACCCTTACCCTAACCCTAACCTTAACCAACACCAAATCAATGCCTAACCCTAAACAAACGTTTTTGCACTTTTACATTTTTTATTAACAACAACATGGCCAAGAAAACGGTGTTGCCACCCGTGGGGACCTCATTTTAGGTCCCCACCGTAAGACAAGTCCCCACCTTTACAGCAAATAGTCAGGTCAAAGTCCCCACCGGTATAGCAGAAACAAGTACACACACACACACACACACACACACACACACACACACACACACACACACACACACACACACACACACACATGTTTGTTTTTCTATACCGGTGGGGACTTACCATTGACTCCCATTCATATCTAACTCCTAACCCTTACCCTAACCCTAACCTTAACCATCACCAAATCAATGCCTAACCCTAAACAAACGTTTTTGCACTTTTACATTTTTTATTAACAACAATATGGCCAAGAAAACGGTGTTGCCACCCGTGGGGACCTCATTTTAGGTCCCCACCGTAAGACAAGTCCCCACCTTTATAGCAAATAGTCAGGTCAAAGTCCCCACCTGTATAGCAGAAACAAGTACACATACACACGCACGCACGCACGCACACACACACACACACACACACTGTGTTTTTCTATCATTGTGGGGACATACCATTGACTCCCATTAAGTCAATGGGAGTTATCTATTATCTAACCCATAACCCTAACCCTAACCTTCACCAAAACAATGCCTAAACCCTAAAGAAACGTTATTGCACTTTTACATTTTTCAGTAACAACAACATGACCAAGAAAATACTGTTGCCACCTGTGGGGACCTCATTTTAGGTTCCCACCGGGAGACGAGTCCCCACCTATGTCAGGTTTAAGTCCCCACCAGGTCCCCACAGGTATAGATAAACACGTACACACACACACACACACACACACACACACACACACACACACACACACACACACACACACACACACACACACACACACACACAGGGATGTCTCCTGTGCTGATGCTTGTCATGGAAGGTTACAAATATGACCTCTCACCAATGCATACACACCAGGGGTGCTTAGAAAGACTTATGTGTGAGGATCTTGCTGATACACACATATTATAATATCTATTTTATTAACAGGCCTGCAAAACTGTCTACAATTACAGGCCACGCTTTTTCACCTCAGATAATGTAGCTACCTAATATCTGGGTGTCGAGGGATTCAGAAAAAAGACACAGACGACAGGCAGGTTGTGGGAAAAAAATTGATAAATTTAAGCTGAACTGAACTGAAGTTATTTAGTAAAATGTGGGGAGCAAACACAAGATGGGCTCGAGAATCCAGGGAAAATACAAGGTCCATAAAAACTAATTAAAAAAGAAAAGAATGGAAAACAGTAGAAAAACTTAAACATACATAAACCAAAGGTGCATGTGGGACATGAGGAAAGAAAACAGGTAGGCAAACACGTGGCGACGGAACATGGGACTAAAAACTACAATCATAAACCGGGCACAGACGAGGGGAATCAGGCAGGAGAGCATCAGCGTAGCAGACAGGAGGAGAACAGGCAGGTAATCCAGCAGGTAAAGCAGGGCTACAAGCAGGAGACAAAACAGAATGGACTGGCAAAGACAGAGGGAAAGACAAGAATATTAATAGAATCTGAACTGATCGGGGAGACAGGACACAGGTGACTACAAAAGACAGGTGAAACTCATCTGAGCAACCAAAAGAGGAGGGAAAAACTGACAAAGGGCAGAAGTAAAAACACACAGAACACACAGAGAAAGATGGTTTCAAAATAAAACAGAGTAACTGAAAGGATGTGAGACAGACAAACAGAGGGACACAAACAAGACAACACAGGAGACAGAAAATGAAAAGAGACCTGAATGAATCAAACAAAACAAAACCCAGTGCTTTAGATGTTTCTGCCGGTATGTGTGTCTACATGTACTCATTAAGCAGAAATCAGTGGAGTGTGTTTAAAGGAGATTGCAGCCATGCAGTTATTGGACTTTGCCTAATTGATAAACCCATTAGTAACACTTGTTCAGATAACATGGGAGGAATCTCAGTCAGCTCACAGTCACTCCAAATGGGTTCACTTAGGCTTAGAGTGCAGCACATTAAGAGAAGATTACAGAGAGTCGCGGAGCTTCTTGCCAGTCCACGCCTCACTACTGTGAGATTAATAACTAGGGATAGCAGCAGAGGTAGCATTGGACTCTGACACTTCACAGGGTGCAGACACTATACGTGCAGTTTTGCAGTAGTTGGTATTCTTTGTCTCTGTGTTTGTATGTTTCTCTATATGCATCTACATGTGTTTCTGTGTTGTTATGACACACAGGGCTGTGCTCCTGATGGTGTAAATGTGTGTATGTGCACGTGTGTGTGTCCAGTTTTGCTCCTACGATGTGTTTGTCTCCGTATGTGGGTGGATCTGTGCCTCTCTGTAGATGTACATCCACATGTGTGTTAGTTTCTCTGCCTTTCAACTAAAGCCGCGATGCTGCTTGGCAAACTTTAATGCGAAGTGTCCAAGCAGAAGATGTGCTGCCTGGGATAAGACAGTGGGGTTTAAACTGCTGCTTGTCTTGTACCAGCACATTATACCCTGCTGACTAACAAGCTCGACTGTTAGTGATTTCTCCTTGAGTTACTGTTAAAATAGAAAGAAAAGAACAAGAAAATTGGAAGTGCAGAGCTTCAGTAAAGCAAGCATCAGGGTGAATGTAAATGCCTCAATCTCTCCTGGCTGCAAAACGTCCGCGATGCAGGAAAGAGTGAAGCTTTGAGGCGAAACTGGTAATAGTTAATATTTGACTGCTCCTTATAGTTTAAATTGAACATCCATCCATTATCTATACACCGCGTAATCCTGGTGTATATCTGTATATCCTACAGACTCCTTAAGTCACATTTAAGAACCCTTTAGGGATTTTTACTCAAAGAAATTCAAAGATTTAGAAACTTAAATGAGAAAACTGGGCAACATTCTGGTGTCATTCTACTAATGTTAGTCCCCCAAAAAATACACAATATTAATATTAAATTCCCTGTATCTAAAATCCATCCATCCATCCTATAGTTAAGTATTAAGTGGTGTATAGCTATACACCACTTAATATTACAAATACTTGATGTTTCTACCCTTTTCTGTTTTCACTCATGTTTAGCCATGTTAACACGGTGGTTCTACGGATGGCGATGTTAGTCTGATTATCCGTCTACCATTTTGGTCTGCAGATGTTTTGGTTTGTGGTAGTGTGCAGTAGTTTTAAAGGTTTCATAATTTCGGTGCACATCAGAGTATCTCAACAGTTACTGAATGGATTGCCATGACATGTCTTGGGGTAATTTATCTATTATGGGATAGATTGCCAAATTTGGTACATGCTTCCATATCATCTATGAAACTTTTTCAGGTTGTCTCACTTGAATTTTGTTTTCAGTGGTAATTAATAAATGCTAACATGCTAATGCACAAAAAAGTGAAGATGGCAAAATTTGTAATCGCTCAACATCAGCATGTTTGCATTCTCATCATGCCACTGCCAGATTGAGCTGAAAGCACAACTGCACAAGCTCAGAGAGTTACTAGCATGGCCAGAAACTGTCGTTAAGTTAAAGCTAATGATAGCACGTTTTATGTGTAAATGTTGTAAATTGGACATGCTAACACCAAAAAATGACAAATACTTTATGTTTATTTAGATATACTTTTTAACCATTTTCTAAAACTGTTTGTCATCAGAAGTAAATCAAAATACTCCAATTAGATTCAGTTCTATTTTCCCCTGTACACACTAAGTGCGTTAGAGTCTCTTTACTTTTCCAGTCAATGAAAACAGAATAAGTAGTAGACCAATGGAGTCATGACAAAGAGAGGCATGTAAATATCAATATACAAAATGTAAAGCAGCTTTAACATGTAAAAGTGTCATGAAGTGAATAAAAAGGTTAAATTTTTGTGTAATTCAGTCCAAATAATATAGATAGGTCATGCTACCAGTCTGTGCTCAGACTAACAGAACCATCCTGAACATCACAGGCAGACAACACCGGCTCGATGATGTCGAATTTCTAAAAGGTAATTTTTGGAAAACCGATAACATGCTCCTTTCTCAGTGCCAAATATCTTCACTCATCTTCACAGCTTAGCATTTGCAAACATATAGTATTTTGTGGTACAGAGAATTATGTGGCTTGTGCTCCCTGCAGAATTTCATTTTCGATGGTTGTTTACCGGGAAAAAATGTGGAGAGTGATGCTTCTAAATGATCGAGAGCTGACAGTGTTTTCCTTTGGGTCCTGATCTCTCTCTCTTTCTTCACCCCTCCATCTTTCTGTCTCCTCGATTGCCCGTCTTTGGCGTTCTCTCCCCTGGGCTGGACACTTTGTCCTAACGCTCCCTGTCTCCTTCTCCTCATGCCATTCCTCCTCCTCCTCCTCCTCCTCCTCCTCTCTGCCTGGGCCCACTGTGAGTGATAAATTATTCGTGGGCATGCTCGGAGGGCCCAGGGCTGCTCATTCCTGCACACAGAGGACTAGCATTGATCCAGCCTGTGGTTCAACTTAATTGGAAACCCAGTTACACCAGCTACAGACACACTCCCACACAAACACAGAGCACACACACACACACACACACACACACACACACACACACATTTCCAGACACGACATGTCGGGTAGAGCCACATTAATACACACATATGCACCACTGTACTGTACAGTAATACACCCGTGTATAGGTGCGTGGTTATTACAAATGTCAACATAATCACACAATACACACAGACACACACGTGCAATCCCCACATGCATTCATGCATTAAAGTATTACAGAATTAACATCTGCCTAAGTATCAGCTACAGTATGTATGTTTTACTGCTGCTGTACGCACACACACGGGAAGAAATTCATACAAGTGATGGACACAAACCTACACATACACACACACACACACACACACACACACACACACACACACACACACACACACACACACACACACACACACACACACACACACATGCAGTTTATAGTCACTAAGCCTGCATTCTAAGCAGCACTAAAGAGGAGTAACAGTCCACAGTGGAGCAATATGGAGGCCCAGGTTTATCGATTGGATTGAGACACTGACTATCATACAGCTAATAGATTACATCAGACACATCGGAGCAGCCCAGTCAATGAGGCCTGATCCTATTAACTGGGGATTTGTAAACAGTTGTGTGCTCACTGTGACGGCTGCTGTGCTGCTTTGTGAGCCTTAGCGAGGAGATGGCGGCTATAAGGGTCTGGAGGATGCTCATATACGGTTGTACTCTGTCCCTGCAGACCAGCGAGCAGTTCTCAGTTCTGTTCTCGGTGTTGCTGTGTCTCCTTCAAAAGATGACTTTGTCTGCAGTTGTAATTTTACAGTAATGGAACAGACTTCTACAGCACGGGCCAATCCATGACAGGAAACAGGATTTAAATGTTTGAGTCATGTCATCGTGCGTGAGCTTTCGCTTGTCGTTCATAAGTGTCGCAGGAAGACATCGGTCCAGCATTCTGTTAGGAACATTTCAGGTTAAAGGTTTAAAGTGAAACCAGCGTCTGAAAAAGAGAACTTTTAGGGATCAGGTCATTTCACCGGAATCAGGAGGCAGCTAATCCACAAAAGATTGATGTCCTTGTGGCAGGAACTGAAGGTATAAATGCAATTCTTCAATAAAGTGTGTTAACTCAAGCTTTTATGCTTTGTTAGCAATACAATAGTTTCTTGATTGAAAACAGGTTCGTGCTACTTTAACTTTCGTTCTTCCCCAGCAGTAGTCATTACAGGTTTCCACTTTACCCCGTATTGCAGGAATTCATGAATGGTGATCTGTTGGTCAGACATGCTCTCCATTCCTAGCTAGTGATGGCTGCTCACGTTTATTGGGCTGAACATATCTACAGTAAAATATTTTCACTATTTCTATCACTCTGGTGAACAGTAGTCGTGTTGATGTTATCAGGTTGGTAGAGAAATTGCATTTTTAAAGCACATGACCTACTAAAACCTCCAACGGCTTCTCAAAGAGTCGCCTGGCACTCGGTCATCTCTCTGGAGCGTCACGTATTTCAGCTTTAAGACATTTTTAACACCAATGCTTTGTTTTTAATGTAACTCTCAATGTGAGATCAGCAGCAGATGTAAAGCAGGGCTTGCCACCAAGAATGGGAATATATTTAAAGGGGTCTAGATACATGTAGCATGTCATAAATAATTAGTAGATTTGCTAAGGAGATACTGACTGCAGTAAATAACAGCCAAGCCTGGAAATCATCTTCAAGGATTCTTCTGTGATTCACATTGTTTGTCTTGAATAGTTTTTTTTTCTTTTTGCTTTCCAACAACCAAACCAAATCCAACAGCAGAAGGAAACACACGCTTTAGCCCTGATACAAAGAGCTGTTACAGAAAAAAGTGCCACCTCTATGTGAAAGAAACCTCACGAGTTAACAGCTCAGTTCATCTTAAGTCCATTACAGCATAAGCAATACTTCTGTTTAAGCAGCACGATGGTGGATGCTGGTCGTGGGGTTTTTCAGATTAATTTCGTGGCCTAAACCTATTCACATGTCCCTTCAGGGGCTGCACGGCAAAGACGAGTGAAAACACTGCGAGAAAGAAAAAGAGAGAGTGAGAAAGAGAGAGAGATAGCAGCACTGTGTTCTCCGCCAACAGTGTGTTTTTAAGAGCAAAACGACTTTTCCAAAATAAATAGATCTGTGTCGCGGACTGCTAGGAGAGAGAAAAGCCCTCGGTTCAATAATTAATTCCCGAGTCGAGGGTTTTGGAGAGCCGCTGATTGGGCTGATTTTTTTTTTATTCTGTTATGATACAAAGGAGGCCGTTTGAAGTAATTTGTCCCAGAGAGAGCGGCTTGGAATACCATACATGCTTTGATTTAGCAAAGCAAATTTAATTTTGTTTGCTTTATGCAAACCAGTCGGGGCCGCGGGGCTTTCTCTGATTCCACCAGAGGGGTGATGGTGGTGGTGCTGCTGATGATAGAGGTGGGGGGGTGCACACAACAGAATCACGCTGCTGCTGCTAATATATAATACAGAACGCACACAGATGCATGCAGTGAGCAGCAACAGTTCAAAAGTACAAAGCTTATTCCCCCCTACACACACACACACACACACACACACACACACACACTCCAATCCCTTTGAAATCAAAGCTTAAAATAATTGTTTGTGCGTTGTGTTTTGTTTCATTCTATCCGTCTATTATTAGTGTTACTGGTATTATTCCTATCATGTTGTTTTAGCTGCCTGTTCGCGCTGCTTGCCGGGGTTTTGTTTTATGCCGCTAATGAAAGCTTCTCTCCTCGCTTTTGTTCTGCTTCATTTTTTCAAATACGTGAATGGAATACATCTGTTTATATCTGCGCCTGATATTTCCCGAGATGTCTAACACCCAACACCACAATAATGAAGAGGCTACTTGTATTTTTTCTTTCTTTTCTTCACATCTGTACGCTGAGTTTTACCATAGAGTAAAACTGAGAATGTACCTGAACATGAAGCTGAAATCACGCTTGATGTGTTGCAGTTATGTCACTAATGATGGGAAAAATTAAGCCTAACTGTGTAGTGCACCGTTAATTACCTTCATTCTGTCCTTCTGTACTGAAGAAATGACTGTCTGTGTACAGATGTTGAGGCAGACAGCAGAAATGGGAAAAAAAAAAGCTGTTCAGAATGGGTGGCCAAGCGGTTTTCTTATACTCCATTCAAGTCATTTTCTTAGGGAACAATAATGAGTGGATAAAGCAGAAAAACCCAATTTCCTTTATGCTTTTTATATCCCGAAAAAGCCCTCGTTGACGACCCTTTGGTCTTTTGTTATAGAAAACTGAGCTAATATCCTCCAGCTCTCTGCGCAGTTTAAAGGTCTTAATTGGATTCCATTAGTATATTGCTTGACATGACACTTGAGTCCGCTCTATTAGAATTCCCCTGCCTGGGATTAAAAAGAAGACTTTTTCTTCATTCGACTCTCTAGGCTCTTTTGTTAAAGTCTCAAATATTCTTTTTGGATTCACAGTTTTTAGTGACACTATTATTAAAGATGTAAGCTTGACTTAAATAGCTGCTTTTATGTTTAGAGGACCTGCTGTTAAAGGTATGTCAGTGTCTCATCGCAGCAGTTTATGTATCAATAAACCCCTGCATTAATACAGTATAAGCTGTACATGTGGGTCTGATAAAAGTGATCCACAAACCCCATAAAACAGTCCTCCGGCCTCTTTCTGCACAAGACTGGAGTCCGTGTTGAGCTCCCTGCAGGTTTCGTTTCAGAGTATCATGCAGAGTTGAAGAATTTCCTCTGTGGTTTCAGTGTGTGTAGAACACAGACCGAAGGAAGAATGTGTTTGATGATATTCTGTTTTATGCCTCTTGCCCTAGTCCTGAGCTGACGTGGAGGGATGTTCAGCATCTGATCGCCAACACGGCAAAGATACCCGACGCTGAAGAGCCTGGATGGAGCATCAACGCAGCAGGATACCATGTTCACCACAGGTACTGTGATACACACATGCCAATACTGAACGGGTTTGAAAACAAACACACGGTATCACCTTGAAGGTCACATTTAACTCTTTCAGTCTCAGTAGTTTTGGAGTTACGGTTACTGCCTGATCTATTAAACAATCAGATGACTTTGTTGACATACAAACTGTACTGCTTTTTTAACACCTAAATGAGCTACCACACCTGGCTGAAACACTTGGGAGGCTGATCAACAGCCAGCAAAGACTTCACAAAGTTATTGCCCACAACCAAGAAATACTGCAAAGCATAACCCAAGAACATAACTTGTTAGCTAGCTGTTTCCTCCGTTTCAAGGATTTATTGTACACTGAGCTGTAACTAGCTGTAGCCATAAATTTAGTATGAGAGTAGAGTTGACTCTTGGCAAGGAAAGCAAATAAGTGCTTTTCCCAAAATATCAAATGATTCTTTTAATGCAGGGAAGAAGTCATAAAGCATTTACCATTTCTGTTGTAAACTGTTCCCTTTTATATTCATCAAACATTCACAAATCATTCGAATATTGACTTGTTACCACCTCGTAGTCAGAAAGGTTAATACCGTTGTTTGAATAGAATAAAAACTGATGTAAGGTTGCTGTAAGTTTGGTGTTTTTGGGATATGAGGCTGTTGAAAGTTCATAAGATACCCACCCTTTGTATCATTCCAAAATCTAAAGTTGTTATTTTGTTACAAAGCTATAAATGCAGCAGAAAAACACAAATTACTGATTATTTTTTGACACTTTCTATTTAACAGTAAAGACAAAAAAGTGAAAAAAGACAACTGACCAAACACGATTTTTATCTGCCTGACCTGTGTGACCTGAATGATCCCAACTTCTTTGTGCATCATTCTGTGTTGATGGCATGTTTTATTGAATGTATGTGAGTTTGAACCCTTTTTTTTAAAAAAAAACAAGGTGCTTTGGGTAAATGTCACATTGATGTCTTTACTTGTCAACAGACAAACTTTTACAAGAAACAGAAAGTGTAACGTTGCCATGGATACAGTGAGTTAGACTTGGGGCAGCAGCATGAGTCCCATTGTACACTTGTTCGTATTTTAGAGTTATCTGAAGAATTCATTTTTGCTGTGTACCATTCCATTGGTTGTACTGAATTACTGTGATATTGAGGAGAGCAAATGATGCATGATTTGCTGAAACCCCCACAAATTTCACTTAAAAATTGAATTACTGTTCTGTAAGAACATAACTGACACCTTTAGAATCTGATACATGCATTATGTACGTGGATCTTATTAGGTGAACTTAAATGCTAAATACATGTCATTCATCATAATTCTTTAATGCATCTATTAACATTTATTACATATATACTAAATTTTCAAATAACTACCATCATAAACAAACAGGAAGTAGTACAAAGACACTTTCTTTTGTTTTCGTTTTTCTTTTGTTTTTGCTTGGGACTGTAAAGAAAAAGATGAACAATCTCGACGACGGAGCTGCACAGTGCAGTAGTGGTTAGCACTTTCACCTTGCACCAAGAAGATCCCCGGTTCAAATCCCAGCCTGGGATCTTTCTGCATGGAGTTTGCATGTTCTCCCTGTGCATGCGTGGGTTTTCTCCGGGTACTCCGGCTTCCTCCCACAGTCCAAAAACATGCTGAGGTTAATTGATTATTCGGTAACACTTTATAATAACTATACACTATTAAGCATTAGTTAAGCATTGGTTCAGCATAATTTAAGCATTAGTTAATCCTTAAATCCTCATGAACTCATCATGAATTCACCATTAGTAATGCATTACAAAGCATTAGTAAAGACAGTTTTAAATGTTCAACTAACACATTATTAAGCATTAGTTAAACATTAGTAAAGTGCTTAATTCATCGTTAACTCATCATTTGTAACTAATTAGTTATACGTGCTTAATTAATCATGAATTCATGATCTGTATGACATTTATTATGCATTACTAAGCACTTAATAAATCCGGTTAAAAATGTTTTGTTGCTCATTGATAACCTCAGTTGTTAATACTTTATAAAGGGTTAGCAACTGTGTTAGTATATGATTTACAAACACATATTCATACTCAATGAATAACTTATTAATGCGGTTACTACTCATTAGTTCAGTATATTCCGTGAGCCCATCTAAAGTGAGGACTATCTATGCTTTATAAAGCATTTATAAATGACACAGAAGCAAAGATATACAAAGTGTCAGTTTTATTGGTCCCAAACAATACAAGCTCTTTTAAATACACACTTTAAACAAATACAATCTGTAAGATTTCAAGTAAACTTGACAAACATCTTCAAATAACAACAGTCTGTGATCGTATAAAATAGAAAAATAAAATACAAGCTCTTTTAAATACACACTTTGCAATCCTTAACATTTCAAGTAAACTGGTGAACTATCTCTTTAGGGCACACACACCAGAGGTAAGTGGCTGCCTGATTCTGGGATTCCGCCAGTGCATTTCAATGGGAAACGAGTACATTCCTCCTCCTGCCAAAGGTAAAAGTTGCAGGAGGAGGAATCCGCTCGTTTCCCATTGAATTACATTGGTGGAATCCCAGAATCAGGCAGCCACCTACTTCTGGTGTGTGTGTGCCTTGAATTGCACAAAGTGCTTTACAGTAAAACAAATATACCGTTTTCAAATATTGCAAGATACCACTAGATAATTTCTGCAACCTGTTTGCCTCTACGATCAGCTGTCATCTCTCCAACGGGTTCTCTCTCCGACTTCCGCATTTGAGAAAAATAAAAAAACCCGCGCGGTCTCGCTCTCCAGAACCGCGGAGGAGACTGGGACTTGTAGGACTCTGGGACGTGTAAGACGCTACTGCGCATGCTCTTACCGTCAAAAATGCTAGTGCGCATGCTCCAAAATGCAGAAGTCACGCTGGAGAGATGACAGCTGATCGTAGAGGCAAACAGGTTGCAGAAATTATCTAGTGTTATCTTGCAATATTTGAAAACGGTATATTTGTCTTACTGTAAAGCACTTTGTGCACTTCAAGGGCACCCACTTACCTCTGGTGTGTGTGTGCCCTGAAGAGATAGTTCACCAGTTTACTTGAAATGTTAAGGATTGCAAAGTGTGTATTTAAAAGAGCTTGTATTTTATTTTTCTATTTTATACGATCACAGACTGTTGTTATTTGAAGATGTTTGTCAAGTTTACTTGAAATCTTACAGATTGTATTTGTTTAAAGTGTGTATTTAAAAGAGCTTGTATTGTTTGGGACCAATAAAACTGACACTTTGTATGTCTTTGCTTCTGTGTCATTTATAAATGCTTTATAAAGCATAGATAGTCCTCACTTTAGATGGGCTCACGGAATATACTGAACTAATGAGTGGTAACCGCATTAATAAGTTATTCATTGAGGATGAATATGTGTTTGTAAATCATATACTAACACAGTTGCTAACCCTTTATAAAGTATTAACAACTGAGGTTATCAATGAGCAACAAAACATTTTTAACCGGGTTTATTAAGTGCTTAGTAATGCATAATAAATGTCATACAGATCATGAATTCATGATTAATTATGCACGAATAACTAATTAGTTACAAATGATGAGTTAACGATGAATTAAGCACTTTACTAATGTTTAACTAATGCTTAATAATGTGTTAGTTGAACATTTAAAACTGTCTTTACTAATGCTTTGTAATGCATTACTAATGGTGAATTCATGATGAGTTCATGAGGATTTAAGGATTAACTAATGCTTAAATTATGCTGAACCAATGCTTAACTAATGCTTAATAGTGTATAGTTATTATAAAGTGTTACCGATTATTCTAAATTGTCTGTAGGTGTGAATGTGAGTGTGATTGTGTGTCTGTATATGTAGCCCTGTGACAGACTGGTGACCTGTCCAGGGTGTCCCCTGCCTTCACCCGAGTCAGCTGGGATAGACTCCAGCACCCCCCATGACCCTAGTGAGGATGAAGCGGTGTATAGAGGATGGATGGATGGGTGGAAGTTTTTACATCATCACATGCTTACGCAGTGTGGGCAATGAAATGCACGTGACTGTTTCACAAGGCTAGGCAATAACAAGACATAAGGAAAAAAATGCTCCTTAAAATTCAAAGAATGAACTTTAACAAAGATGTTAGTGGTAACGTAGCCTCACTTTATGTAGAACACAGTGGTGTGGCTGCATGAGTGTCATTCAGCCATAGGAAAAATAAAACATTCTGGCTTGTTTGTTTGCATGTAATGAGACGAGCACTGTCATTAAAATGGATAATCCACTGACAAAGAAAAAATAAACTAGCAGGACTGCCTAAAAGCACAAAAAATTGAAATCCTCAGTGAAACTTGAAATTTTCAGTGGAGTAGGTTGCTGCCCAGAGGTTGTTGTTGTTTCCTGTAGTGACTAAAATGGTAGCAAAGCTGCTGAAATGAGCGGCCAGTTGCATCCTTATACCTGAATCTTACACCTGGTGAGTCACACTAATTTCAAACTAGGTGTTCAGGCCAGGTTAAAGCCTGAACTTTTCACTTACAGGGTAATATTTACCTGAAGTTTGCCTTCAGCTCAGGTTTGGGAACTTTGGTCATATATATTACTGAACTCTGACATTATAACTGTACACAAATTTAAGGAGATCACAAAAAGCATGATACTGTATGTGCCCATTTGGATTAATGTTATTATTGTTATATGATTTCCAACAGCTGAAATCTTGAAAAATAATATAGTATAGTATAACATAGATGTACCCTTAAACAAAATGACCCTGCGCTGAGTACAGGCGTGTTATGCATGTGTACGTTATGTACGGATATTGAATCACGTGACCTAAACATGTAGCAGATATTGATGGGACTCAGAAACACCCCCACAGTTTAATCAGTTGTTCCTTGGATCATTTCTGATGGATAAGTCCGGATAAGTCCTCAGCGGTGGATTTGTAGTAGGATCACAATCAGCTGATGTAGTGTTCACTGGTTGTCATGGTTACAGTGGCACCGTGCTGCTATCTGGCAATGATACAGAAATCTTTAACAAATCCGTGGATCCAGACTGTAAGCCGCATCACTGCTAAAATCTGATCACTTGGTCCTTGTGTCATTTCTGACCCTCCCTGGAAATTTCATCCAAATCTGTTGGTCTGTTTTTGAATAACTTTGCTGACAGACAGACAGACAGACTTACACCAATCGTTACAAGACTCCGCTGTTCCTTGGTGAAGTAAAAATCATGGTTTTATGTATTTAACTGTATGCAATATACGACGAATAAATCAAGTAAATAGTTTCTGATAATCGAGCATCTTCCACTTATTCATTAATGTAATTTCTAAGTGCGCACACACACACACACACACACCTGCCTCTTTTATGCACACACACACACACACGCACACACACACACACACACACACCTGCCTCTTTTATGCACACACACACACACACGCACACACACACACACACTCCTCATATAAAGCACTTCAAGCACAAAAAGCAGCAGTCTGTTTTATGACAGTTGAGACAGGTGATCTTGTCCAGGGAGGAGTGTCATTGTAATCCTCTAATGTTATTATCACACCCACAGCGTACCTGCCATGATTTACACAGACTCAGACTGGAGGCAACCAAGCTTCTCCCCGTATTAAGCAGGAATCTGAGACAGAGAGAGAGAAAGTGAGGCCTTGTGCTCGTCCAGACATCGTATAAAAACGCTTTTACAATGCTTTCACAGTCTCCGCCAGGCGATGACATATCGGCAATCAGCCATAATGTGTGAGATGTTTTTTCCTCTGCTCTCTGTCTCACTCACCTTAAAATTCCCTCTCGTCATCCCGGCTCTAACTAATTGCCCCAAACCTCTCTTTTCCCTTTTCTCAACCTTCCTCTTTTCCTTTTTCTCGCGGTTATTCCCTCTCACTCCCTTCCTGTTCCTCTCCTCCATCCCTTCTTTCACAGCATGCTGTGTCATAAAATAGATTGTAATTACTGTGTTGCTGTGAGAAGAATGGATTAATTAAAATATAATGATGCCGATCACACCAGCGGGCGTCTGCTGAAATCTGTCCATTTAGGGGCTGTGGCAGAGGACTTGTAATGCCCTGATCATACTGCAGCGGCCACACTAATTATAAAGAATGGTTTATTGCATGGGCAAGGACTAGACAATGCAATCAGCACAGGGTCACTTACCATCAATGAGGCTGTTACAATACATTAAAGATTGGATATGATATCTGTAATGAGAGGATCCATGTTTAAGAAAATTACAGATAGCGCCCAGTGCTTTGGTTGTAGAAGGTTGACAGAGATAGAGAAAAGTTATTCTGTTTAATTTGAAAAACAAGATGGTCGAAACATAACCAGAATGGAAATGGAAGAGAGGATTCTGTCCTGTCCGAGGGTCCTCTGTTAATTCCTAGTTTGTGGTTTGATTTATCAGACGGCTGTTTTGTAATGTTTATGTGCTTTCTTTTTTTTTTTTTCATTTTAAGTGACTTTCAACCACAAGTAACAATTATGGCATGATGGTAAATGCTAAAAGAGAATAGCAAAGTATAGTGTAGTCATCAAGCCAGGCACTGACTTTGTAATTCCCTCATTTTACTGAATTATGTGTCTTGTTTGTAGATATGAGGCTTCTGGCAGTGTTGGAAGAAGCATTCTGATAATTTACTCGCAAAAAAAACATGGAAAAATAATCAGTAAGAAGTAAAAATGCAAGTATTTGAAGTGCCAAAAGTAAAACTTCTCATGATGCACACTACCCACTGTCTGTACCACCTGCTTATATTAGTAACATTATTATTAAATTAGAATTATATGCCTGCTATCATAACATATTAACAGGCTTTCTATACTTTAGGAGCTGTTTTTACTCTACCAAGGAGTCATATGATGATTAGCGTTGGTTTGTCCGTCCGTCTGTCTGTTAGCAACATTACTCAACAACGGATACACAGATTTGGATGAAATTTTCAGGGAAGGTCAGAAATGACACAAGGACCAAGTGATTAGATTGTGGCCGTGATGCTTAAAGTCTGGATCCACGAAGTTTTTAAAGATTTCAACCATTGGAAGCGATACAAGACTGGGCAGCCTTGGCGGCATAAAGTGCAAATGCTTAAGTTAAATGGAAGTACTGCTAGGTTTTACTTGCTATATGAGCAGTTTTTAATTTCAGGTACTTTCTAGCACTGGGTTAGCTTATTTTCCTGCATACTGAAATTGAAAATGTGCAACTACTTCCAATAAATCAACACAAATAACACAAATGTTACAGAATTCCCATCTAACTCATGTTGGTGTGCTGGTTCAACCACGCTCATTCCCTCAGGTCAAAGAATATTCTTCATGTAGTCCACAAATTCACTGGTTACACCAAAACTAGCAATATGTTACACACGTGGACAAAATTGTTGGTACCCCTCAGTTAAAGAAGGAAAAACCCACAATTCTCACTGAAATCACTTGAAACTCACAAAAGTAACAATAAATAAAAATTTATTGAAAATTAAATAATCAAAATCAGCCATTACTTTTGAATTGTTGATTAACATAATTATTTAAAAAAACAAACTAATGAAATAGGGCTGGACAAAAATGATGGTACCCATAACTTAATATTTTGTTGCACAACCTTTTGAGGCAATCACTGCAATTAAACGATTTCTGTATTTGTCAATGAGCGTTCTGCAGCTGTCAACAGGTATTTTGGCCCACTCCTCATGAGCAAACAGCTCCAGTTGTCTCAGGTTTGATGGGTGTCTTCTCCAAATGGCATGTTTCAGCTCCTTCCACATATGTTCAATGGGATTCAGATCTGGGCTCATAGAAGGCCACTTTAGAATAGTCCAACGCTTTTCTCTCAGCCATTCTTGGGTGTTTTTGGCTGTGTGTTTTGGATGGTTGTCCTGTTGGAAGACCCATGACCTGCGACTGAGACCAAGCTTTCTGACACTAGGCAGCACATTTCTCTCCAGAATGCCTTGATAGTCTTCAGATTTCATCGTACCTTGCACACTTTCAAGACACCCTGTGCCAGATGCAGCAAAGCAGCCCCAAAACATTACTGAGCCTCCTCCATGTTTCACCGTAGGGACAGTGTTCTTTTCTTCGTATGCTTGGTTTTTGAGTCTATGAACATAGAGTTGATGTGCCTTACCAAAAAGCTCCAGTTTGGTCTCATCTGTCCAAAGGACATTCTCCCAGAAGCTTTGTGGCTTGTCAACATGCATTTTTGCAAATTCCAGTCTGGCTTTTTTATGAGTTTTTTTCAGCAGTGGTGTCCTCCTTGGTCGTCTCCCATGAAGTCCACTTTGGCTCAAACAACGACGAATGGTGCGATCTGACACTGATGTACCTTGGCCTTGGAGTTCACCTTTAATTTCTTTGGAGGTCGCTCTGGGCTCTTTGGATACAATTCCAACGATCCGTCTCTTCAATTTGTCATCAATTTTCCTCTTGCGGCCACGTCCAGGGAGGTTGGCTACTGTCCCGTGGGTCTTGAACTTCTGAATAATATGAGCCACTGTTGTCACAGGAACTTCAAGCTGTTTAGAGATGGTCTTATAGCCTTTACCTTTAAGATGTTTGTATATCATTTTTTTTCGGATGTCCTGGGACAATTCTCTCCTTCGCTTTCTGTTGTCCATGTTCAGTGTGGTACACACCTTTTCACCAAACAGCAGGGTGACTACTTGTCTCCCTTTAAATAGGCAGACTGACTGATTATGAGTTTGGAAACACCTGTGATGTCAATTAAATGACACACCTGAGTTAATCATGTCACTCTGGTCAAATAGTTTTCAATCTTTTATAGAGGTACCATCATTTTTGTCCAGGCCTGTTTCATTAGTTTGTTTTTTTAAATAATTATGTTAATCAACAATTCAAAAGTAATGGCTGTTTTTGATTATTTAATTTTCAATAAATTTTTATTTATTGTTACTTTTGTGAGTTTCAAGTGATTTCAGTGAGAATTGTGGGTTTTTCCTTCTTTAACTGAGGGGTACCAACAATTTTGTCCACGTGTGTATGTTAGTCCATCACTCAAGCTGCTGCTCTGTCTGTGCCACACTGTCCCAAACTCTAGTCTGTACTGAAGATTCAAGCGACAGCCTTTCACACATCAGCATGAAGAGTTGGGGACGATTTAAAGCTGAAGAATAATGATCATTTGGTCCTCTGGTAAGCAGGACGGTATGTCTGCAGGTTGACCTCAGATTTGGAAACTGCAGAGCAGAGCGTTATTTCATCTTTCAAAAGTTGCAAAGTCTCGCTTTAAATGAGGAAAATCAATGGAGTTGTTGGGTGTCACCTCTTTACAAGTTTCACAGGCGGCACGTACGGATTGGAGACAGATAGTTGCAGCAACTGCATGACTTTATAAAAGCTGCAAGAAAAATAGCTTCCTTATAGATGTTGGCTGAGTTGGCATTGATGTGTGTGTATATATATATGTGTGTGTGTGTGTGTGTGTGTGTGTGTGTGTGTGTGTTTGGGGATTTGGGCGGTTGTCGGGTCGGTGGATGGATCGCCCACATCCCAGAGTTCCCCATCTGTTTGACCTCCATATAGACTAGGAGCTTCAAAAAAACTCTATTGTCAGGGAGCAACCCTCACCCGCCCTCCTCCACCACCCTACACCTCTCCACCCTCCGCCCCCACCGCCATGACGACAATAAACATGTCAGCCGCCACACGCCAGAGCAATCTGCAATCAGATTTACTGTGCATGAAATATGGTGGTGCTTTTATTGGTCCAAAGACTTGTCACTCATAATTTATAGGCTGTTGCCGGGCCGGCTGTGATGTCAGCCGGCTCCCCGCACCCTCGGGAGAATCAGAAGAGAGGGAAGGGGGAGGAAGAGAGAGAGAGAGAGAGATGAGTGAGGGGTGGTGGTTGGGTGAGTTGGTGGGGGATAGAGATGTAAGAGGACAGAAAATTTGTGTGTGTGAGAGAGAGAAGAGAGAGAGAAAGGGAATGAGGGGGAAAAGGTGATGGAGACGGGTGGAAAGAGGAAAAAAATAACACACATCCATCCTGTTCCTCTCTGTGGTGAGTTTATCAGGATGAGGGAGCGAAAGTGTCCGTTTTTTCCAGGGTCTCTACAGATGGATCCCTCCTCTCCTCTCCTCTGGCATTGGTTTGTATCCTTTGAACACTGACACCTATTGATCACATGGTCGACGGAGGAGGAAAAAAAAATTTTTAATCGGCGATTCACATCTACACTTGAAGCCTCCCTAACCTAGAAATAGAAAGTGGAAAGTCTGGTGTTTGCAGCTTTTGCACCACAGGGATGACGTACGGAGAAGAAGCAGAACGTCCAAACAGGCCTAATTTCATTTAATCTCTTGTGATAGCATAGGTGAAACTACAGTAATTATCCTGTGGGAGATTTAGATAGAAAATAACAGTGGTGGAATAGATCAAAGAAACGCTGCCCTTGCTGCAAAAACAAAGTGAATATCAAGGAGAATGCATGAGTGGTGAAACGGTATGTTAAAAAAAACTGTTATGGCATTAAAAATGAGATAAGATTCAATCCCTCTTTTGAAAAATGATACTCTGTTCACGGAGAACTATTAGAATGTTTACATTTGCGGCATTTTGTTCCATATCAAAATAATTAATTGCCTCCATTTTCAAATTAAAAGTACATTACAACACAATTAAGGATGCAAATGAGTCTGGGCCTGTCGCGAGGAGCCAGAAAAAGTGAAAGAGTGACTGTGTTGATGTATGAGGGTTTGCGTGCTTTTTTGTGTATTAGGTGTGTCGCAATGGATCATTGTGCATGAGTGTGTGTGTGTGTGTGTGTGTGTATACTCGAATACAAAAACATGCGTCTCGCTGCCGTTATTGAGGAGGAAGACTCAGTGTAGAAATTACATCAGCATAGGGACATACACACGTGGACAAAATTGTTGGTACCCCTCAGTTAAAGAAGGAAAAACCCACAATTCTCACTGAAATCACTTGAAACTCACAAAAGTAACAATAAATAAAAATGTATTGAAAATTAAATAATCAAAAACAGCCATTACTTTTGAATTGTAGATTAACATAATTATTTAAAAAAACAAACTAATGAAACAGGCCTGGACAAAAATGATGGTACCTCTATAAAAGATTGAAAACTATTTGACCAGAGTGACAGGATTAACTCAGGTGTGTCATTTAATTGACATCACAGGTGTTTCCAAACTCATAATCAGTCAGTCTGCCTATTTAAAGGGAGACAAGTAGTCACCCTGCTGTTTGGTGAAAAGGTGTGTACCACACTGAACATGGACAACAGAAAGCGAAGGAGAGAATTGTCCCAGGACATCCGAAAAAAAATTATAGACAAACATCTTAAAGGTAAAGGCTATAAGACCATCTCTAAACAGCTTGAAGTTCCTGTGACAACAGTGGCTCATATTATTCAGAAGTTCAAGACCCATGGGACAGTAGCCAACCTCCCTGGACGTGGCCGCAAGAGGAAAATTGATGACAAATTGAAGAGACGGATCATTCGAATTGTATCCAAAGAGCCCAGAGCAACCTCCAAAGAAATTAAAGGTGAACTCCAAGGCCAAGGTACATCAGTGTCAGATCGCACCATTCGTCGTTGTTTGAACCAAAGTGGACTTCATGGGAGACGACCAAGGAGGACACCACTGCTGAGAAAAACTCATAAAAAAGCCAGACTGGAATTTGCAAAAATGCATGTTGACAAGCCACAAAGCTTCTGGGAGAATGTCCTTTGGACAGATGAGACCAAACTGGAGCTTTTTGGTAAGGCACATCAACTCTATGTTCATAGACTCAAAAACCAAGCATACGAAGAAAAGAACACTGTCCCTACGGTGAAACATGGAGGAGGCTCAGTAGTGTTTTGGGGCTGCTTTGCTGCATCTGGCACAGGGTGTCTTGAAAGTGTGCAAGGTACGATGAAATCTGAAGACTATCAAGGCATTCTGGAGAGAAATGTGCTGCCTAGTGTCAGAAAGCTTGGTCTCAGTCGCAGGTCATGGGTCTTCCAACAGGACAACGATCCAAAACACACAGCCAAAAACACCCAAGAACGGCTGAGAGAAAAGCGTTGGACTATTCTAAAGTGGCCTTCTATGAGCCCAGATCTGAATCCCATTGAACATATGTGGAAGGAGCTGAAACATGCCATTTGGAGAAGACACCCATCAAACCTGAGACAACTGGAGCTGTTTGCTCATGAGGAGTGGGCCAAAATACCTGTTGACAGCTGCAGAACGCTCATTGACAAATACAGAAATCGTTTAATTGCAGTGATTGCCTCAAAAGGTTGTGCAACAAAATATTAAGTTATGGGTACCATCATTTTTGTCCAGGCCTATTTCATTAGTTTGTTTTTTTAAATAATTATGTTAATCAACAATTCAAAAGTAATGGCTGTTTTTGATTATTTAATTTTCAATAAATTTTTATTTATTGTTACTTTTGTGAGTTTCAAGTGATTTCAGTGAGAATTGTGGGTTTTTCCTTCTTTAACTGAGGGGTACCAACAATTTTGTCCACGTGTGTAAATCAGAGCTCTGCCGTAATAAACAACACAGTAATTAGGTCACTCTTCCCTCAGTAACCGATCGACCAGAAGAGCAGATACTGTGTTATTCCTATTGTGTTAAAGCCCTGCGTCACAGGTTCGAAAATCACCCAACATAAACAAAACACACACAGTTTTACACACACGTATTACTCCATCTATGCCTCTCTTCCAAGGGTTCTGACCTCCAACGAGCCTGTTCCATGAAAGATGACTACATCGCACTGGAAACCAGGAACAGTAAAACATGATTTTGTCATAACCTTCCCTCTTTGGAGGGAAAACAGATATAAAAGTATATAGCCTGTGGTTTACTGCGAGTCCCCCTCACCCAGCCTGGCAGCAGCACGCAGGGCTGATGGATGCTGGGCGTCGGCCGCCTTTTAATTGCTCGTAAATTTTTGATCCAGGGAAAACGCCACGTTCTCCTTGTCCCCCGGCGACATGGGTGACAGATCCGCTCAGGAGGGAATAAAAGAGCCTCAGCGAGGAGCATTGAGAGGATGGGAGGTAGAGAAACAGGATACGCAGAAGACACAGTGACACACTTTAAAATGTACAGACGCACATCATCAGCGGCTGCATGCACAAGCTATGGAAGGCCTTGTGAGTGCATTAAGGATCTTTATCAAGTATCAGTAAGATGAACTTTGCTGTGGTAAAAGCTCTTTTATATTTTACATTATAAAAAGCATCTCATGAAGCGTCTGCATAAACAAAACGCTTTCATCAAGTGTTCTTATTTCTCTGCATAATACCAAGAAATGATGTGTGTAAATGTTTTTAATTAGCATATGAAGCTATAAGGAGTCCACACTGAGCATAATGTTCTAATAAAAATTAGGTTTCCTTCAAAATTTCACTCAAACAGCAAATCAGCTATATATGTATTTAATTGCTCGGCAGCAGATTGCAAATGTTGTTTCAGAGGCTGTTAGAAGAAAGAAGTTCATATGGAGTCACAGATTTCTGATAATTACTGTGTAAAACCATTTGATGTGAAGATACTGAAGGTTTTCACAACATTGTAGACTGACTGCAAATTAAATAAACTGATAAACTAATACTATTTACAGGGCAATGCAGCAAAACTTAGGCCAGGTTTGTACCAACAGTAGCACAGTGTAGTCTCAGTGGGAGTCTGGCACCAAATAAAGTTATGTGGCCAAAAAAACTAAGCCTGGATCAACCTTCACACATTGCAGCATAATCTGGCAGTGCACAAGCACACATTCTTGCTAGGTTATTTTGTATTGTGAACCGCTCCAGCTCTGTCTATCAAAGATTACCTTACTTTATAACTACACACGTGGACAAAATTGTTGGTACCCCTCAGTTAAAGAAGGAAAAACCCACAATTCTCACTGAAATCACTTGAAACTCACAAAAGTAACAATAAATAAAAATTTATTGAAAATTAAATAATCAAAAACAGCCATTACTTTTGAATTGTTGATTAACATAATTATTTAAAAAAACAAACTAATGAAACAGGCCTGGACAAAAATGATGGTACCTCTATAAAAGATTGAAAACTATTTGACCAGAGTGACATGATTAACTCAGGTGTGTCATTTAATTGACATCACAGGTGTTTCCAAACTCATAATCAGTCAGTCTGCCTATTTAAAGGGAGACAAGTAGTCACCCTGCTGTTTGGTGAAAAGGTGTGTACCACACTGAACATGGACAACAGAAAGCGAAGGAGAGAATTGTCCCAGGACATCCGAAAAAAAATTATAGACAAACATCTTAAAGGTAAAGGCTATAAGACCATCTCTAAACAGCTTGAAGTTCCTGTGACAACAGTGGCTCATATTATTCAGAAGTTCAAGACCCACGGGACAGTAGCCAACCTCCCTGGACGTGGCCGCAAGAGGAAAATTGATGACAAATTGAAGAGACGGATCGTTGGAATTGTATCCAAAGAGCCCAGAGCGACCTCCAAAGAAATTAAAGGTGAACTCCAAGGCCAAGGTACATCAGTGTCAGATCGCACCATTCGTCTTTGTTTGAGCCAAAGTGGACTTCATGGGAGACGACCAAGGAGGACACCACTGCTGAAAAAAAACTCATAAAAAAGCCAGACTGGAATTTGCAAAAATGCATGTTGACAAGCCACAAAGCTTCTGGGAGAATGTCCTTTGGACAGATGAGACCAAACTGGAGCTTTTTGGTAAGGCACATCAACTCTATGTTCATAGACTCAAAAACCAAGCATACGAAGAAAAGAACACTGTCCCTACGGTGAAACATGGAGGAGGCTCAGTAATGTTTTGGGGCTGCTTTGCTGCATCTGGCACAGGGTGTCTTGAAAGTGTGCAAGGTACGATGAAATCTGAAGACTATCAAGGCATTCTGGAGAGAAATGTGCTGCCTAGTGTCAGAAAGCTTGGTCTCAGTCGCAGGTCATGGGTCTTCCAACAGGACAACGATCCAAAACACACAGCCAAAAACACCCAAGAACGGCTGAGAGAAAAGCGTTGGACTATTCTAAAGTGGCCTTCTATGAGCCCAGATCTGAATCCCATTGAACATATGTGGAAGGAGCTGAAACATGCCATTTGGAGAAGACACCCATCAAACCTGAGACAACTGGAGCTGTTTGCTCATGAGGAGTGGGCCAAAATACCTGTTGACAGCTGCAGAACGCTCATTGACAAATACAGAAATCGTTTAATTGCAGTGATTGCCTCAAAAGGTTGTGCAACAAAATATTAAGTTATGGATACCATCATTTTTGTCCAGCCCTATTTCATTAGTTTGTTTTTTAAAATAATTATGTTAATCAACAATTCAAAAGTGATGGCTGATTTTGATTATTTAATTTTCAATAAATTTTTATTTATTGTTACTTTTGTGAGTTTCAAGTGATTTCAGTGAGAATTGTGGGTTTTTCCTTCTTTAACTGAGGGGTACCAACAATTTTGTCCACGTGTGTAAACTACATTTTCAAAATACATCCTGAGGAAAATGTCTTTTCTTTCACAATATATTTGTGTGTGATGTATCACCAATGCGTTCCAAACCAGTATATCTATCTTTTATTGTATTGATTTCTAACTGTCACTGCTTCTCCATCAACCAATCATATATTAAATGGGACGGACGAGACTCATCACCCTGGTAAAACAGAAGATGGAGTAGAAGCTTCAACAAGTTGTGAAAGGCTGTATCTCAACGCAAGCCATGAGATTTGTCCTATTTCTAACAACTAGTTTTAGTAAAAACTAAATTTAAAAAGGTATAAAAAATAATGGTCTCACATAGAACTTGCTTCCTCGTGTTCTTGGTGAACGTCCTGTGTCAGACTTATGCCACCACCACCCATCTATCCTCCTTGTTAGGACTTTGTGGCTCTGAAATTGGAAATGTTTCCTAATTCATCATGCTGTTAGGAGATAATATAGAGAGAGAAATAAATAGAATGCAGTTTAGTTGTCTAGTATGTGATTTTTGGGAGACAGAATTGAGAGCTCATGTTCCTGTCTCAGAGACCACAACAAATGATAAGGCTTGTGTCATGTCTCACAGTTTAAAGAAAAGCAGTTTGAATCCACACCAAACCTAAAAGCTTCTTTCTTTGCCACCCACTGATGCTCAACCTCTCGACCAACTTATTGAAATTTAACCGGGCAGTTTTTGAAAAATGTTGCTAAACAGACAGAAACACAAACAGCACTGATCACATGGCTTATCTGTAGCTTGTACTTTGGCAGATGAAAAAAACACTGGTTAGTGTTTTCTGTTGAAGTCTTTTAGTGTAAATTTTTCTTTTGAGGGACTTTCGAGGGAAACACTGTACTGCTTTTCTGTGTTTTTCTAACAGCTATGATTACTGTTTTATTTACTTTCAGATTAGGCTATTTAATGCAAAACATCCATTCATCCAATATCTATACATCACTTAATCCTCATCAGGGTCATGGGGGGTGGAGTCTATCCCAGCTGACTGAGGGTGAAGACAGGGTTCACCTGGACAGGTAACAGTCTGTCACAGGGCTACACATAGAGACAAACAATCACACTTACAATCACACCTACAGACAGTTTAGAATCACCAGTTAACCTCAGCATGTTTGTGGACTGTGGGAGGAAGCTGGAGAACCTGGAGAAAAGCCACACATGTACAGGAGAACATGGAGACTTCATGCAGAAAGATCCCAGGAAGGCCGGACGATGATCTTCTAGCTGCAAGGCAACACTGTGCCCACTGTGCAGCCCAACACAAAACATGCTCAGTAAAAGCTCAAAAACGTTCATCATGTCTTCTTGCTAATATATTAGTTTTGGATTCTTTTGTTCAGACATCAGGTAAATCGATAGATGCTAATTACCTTCTTGACAGTTTCGGTGAACACTCTCGCCTTCATCAGAAGCATCTCACTCACACTGTGTGACGTGTCAGTAAAATGTGAAGAATGTTATTGAATTTTATGTTATTAAACTATCCAGTAGTGATTAAAATTAGCTCCAGTTAAACTACCTGATCTAAAAATAATGCTAATAAAAACTCTGAAGGGCGCCATTCTGCCTTAGGAAGTGTTTTCCTTTTGATAGTTTCTATACATATTCTTACAAACACACTGTCAACTCATAATTACAGAACTTTACATTTAGAATGGAGAGTTTCTTATGTGTGTTGTGACTACTGTGGAGGAATCTTTAGACACATTTGTTCTGTGAACGTCTGAAGGCAGCCACACTGTCTACTAAATTAATTCCTAAGTTTTAAAATGAGAACAATTTGTAAAATATTTGATAAAGATTTAGGACAAAAACGTTCCAGGGCTCAGTTTTTCACATGTAGTCCATATTTTGTTGGTAAATCTGAAAACACAGAATATGTGAGTGACAGGATTTGGTTGGGGGCTCTTATGTGCTGTCCTGATCTGTACACTCAAATAAACTAAAATAGTCAAAGGTGACATAGTGGGAGCCAGTGACTCTCACACTCATCCTCAGTGGCCCACAGTTTTATTTGTAATTCTAAAATGTTAGCCTCATTATTGGCCTTGAGAAAAGGGGACATTCAGTAAGATATAAATACCTTTTTAATTTTTAAATAAGAAGATGTATCATCAAAGAAAAGCCCATCTTACTCTTTTCCTCCAATACTTCTGCACAGATTCACTGTATGAATTGTCCATGTCAAGCACTTACTGAGGAATGAGAGAACTTCTGTCTAAAAGGAATAACGGGGTAAAGACCTGGGGTGCAGCAGGCTGCATTTGCATACGAAGCCCTTTTTTTCTCCTTTTACCGTGGAACAGTCCTTTAAGTGTCTGTGCAGCGCTGACAGTAATGAAGATGAGATTGAAAAATGGGGTTTAAAATCTGTCTCTGCAGACTTGTGACTGTTGCCAAGCCTAACAGATGCTCATCTGATCAATTTCTTACCCCGTTTGTCTTCCTCCCGAGATGAAAGTATGAGGAGATAAATACAGGTTTATCCCACCATTTGCTTTCTCATTGCAGCACGGTCCGACATCCTGCCGAGGATTTTGATTATTTCCTTCTTCAGTGTCAAACCGGGCCTAGCATCAGACCTCTATCTTTTTTTCCCCTCTTTTTTGTATCCTCTTTTTCTTCTTTCATTTTCCTCTCTTCCTTACCCCTGCTGTTTGTGTTGTTCCAGTCTCATTTGGTGGATTTCAACTCACCAGTTCTGGCCTCTTGTGATCTTTTCCATCCTTGCATCAGTCTTTCTTCCTCTATTCCCCACAGAGGTGACCGAATCAAGACACACGGTGATCATTGAGTTCACGCTTGCAAACAGAGGTCGAAGGTAGAAGGGAGCTACAGGATCTTCCTCACCTCTGTGTGAGCAGGAATAATGATGGAGGTGTTTATGCAGACACACCTGCTTCCATGACTTACACCCAGACATATACAGACTGTTGGCATTACTACCTCAATCTGTTGCTTATATAATAATATGCAACATTTTATTTTTACTGCATGTTTATTGCATATGCTGCTCAATGTAGCTAGACTATGATGTATATTTTTATCATTCATAAATCTGTTATGTTGAAACACGCATACACTCTTTGCAATGAAACTGTAAGCAAATCCTGTGTGCTACGAATACAGAGGATCAGAATTAGGTTTGATATTTAGACATTGGGAGAGGTTCTTCCTTCCACCAGAATTGATGTATAGTGCACAGCAAAACCTCCTGTTCAACGGGTCTCATTTTTACCTCATGATATCATATTAAAGCTTATTGTCATGTCACACAGTAAAGAGGGACATGACTTTATCAACATTATTAAATATGATTCATATCTGGACTTCCTCTCACTGCATGCTGAGTTTTTGTTTGATTTATGTTGCATTTTTTGCTAATATCTTGCTCATTTTTATCCAAAAAACTAATAATAAACATAATCATCAATTTTTGGGAGAACAACCATGCACCCTTTATCTGATCTCATCATTCATCTCCACCTGTCACATACATTAAACTCACAGTTTAGACTAAAATTTCATGTTTTTTCGTTGTTTGTCAGCGGTATAGATCACTAGCCTTAACCTCAGTAGATGTTTCAAATATTGCTTTTGTGTATTTGTGACCAGCTAAGGTTGTACTGTTCATATAGTATAGGAGGCCAAGTAGCAACACTGAACATAAATATTTTAGACTATTTCCAACATCTTCCAGTGGGTCTTTCCACCTCAGGCACAAATTTGGAAACGGTTATCTTTAGAAATATACAGGTCAAGATACAGATAGTAACTGATAGTAACATATTCCTGCCATTTATGTGAAATTGGGCATAAATCAGGAGAAAATCCTGAGAAGGAAGTGATCTTTGAGAAGTGAAAAGCAAAATACTCTTAGCAATACATGATACCTCCCAAAGAAAGATTTGAGAAAGATAGCAACAATGGAAGGCTTACCGCAGAAAAGGTCTGGTTTTAGGAAAGTGGAAATCGCCATCCAGATTCGTTGTTCTCAGTGTGTTCCACAGGCTAACTAGCTCAACCACAGTCATGCTGCATCTGACCAACTCCCAGACCCAGAGCTCTCTTCCACTGGGCACAAAGGGAGAGAGATGGGTGAGCCTGATCAACCCCAGTACTGTCAACCCAATTACTCATTCTCTTAAAGGGCTATTAAAACATAATTGCCCGGCGATTTACATCCAAGTTAACGTGGCCCCGAGATAATTTATTATTTTCCATAAGCCCTTTCTTTTGTGTGCCGAGTGAAAGAGTGTGTGGGGGAGAAAGAGAGGGAGACTGTAATTTCCTGAGTCATGAAGAAAAGCATGTTGGCAGCCCAGTGTAATTGTTTAAACCCCACTCTCAGACACCTTCCAGTCACCCCCTTTTAATCCTCGTTATCGCTCTCATTAGGCCGAGGTCAGGGGTCAGCCGGCTCCCTTTAGAAACACAAACACAGCACTGGGGAGAGGAAGGTGGACGCTGGGCTGGTGAGGGACTGGAGGGATGGGGCTGGGCTTGAGGTTGGGGTTGAGACAGATGTTCATTTCAGTAGTGGCCAGCTTCTATTTGTTTTATGAATAATAGAGTTACTTTCATTTGTGTTGTATACATCGTGCTGTTTCCGGCAAGTGGTGCAGGAAGACATTGAATTAATTGTCATGAATGAGTCTTGGAGGTTCTGTATGGAGGCAAGTCAATGTCATAATTTAAGAAAATTAAATCACTATTCAATATATGATTACAGTTTATGCAGTTTAAATTCCACTCTATAATTTCAGGAAGATGTTTTGTGTTTGGAAAAGCTGAAGTAGTCTGTGGGAGTTTTGACTCTTTCTTAAGATGTTAGTGTAGCTGACAGGATTGGACTGAGGCCCAGTCAGAATTTCATAGCAAAAGATTTTTTTATCTTGAATTTTGTTGTCTTAATGTAACCAGTCACTTTGAACACCTTCACATTTTAAGTTATCGTGATGATAAATGACTACTGTAGTTTTGTGAATTCAGTACCTATTAATTTCTGTTATAATTTGCAAACCTAAAAAAGAACACTTAATGGAGATTTCTAAAAGTACATTTCAAATTACACAATATCAGATAGTCTAACATAGTCAAACATCTAAATTCAGTACTGTTTCAATTTCTGCTTTAAGAGTTAGTTGTACAAATAAATTTATTGTCTCAATTTCTTCAGTTCATAAGATTCAGTGTTCTATAAATGTGTATGAATACAGAAAATTGATATGTTATTTTTATGAAGTCATGAAGGAAAACTAGGATCTCTCAGTGTTTGCAATTGTCTGATTTTGCTAAGTTGGTTTGCTAATGTTGATTCTTAAGCAGTTCTCAGTGGGCTCGCTGTACAGTTTGCTCCTGTTGCTGAAGATGGATCTACGTGACTCTGCCTGCATGTTTTGGCTTGTTGTCATGCTGCCGAATGAATTTGGTCATTGGCCTTCCTGATGTTATCGTGTGATCGATAAAGTGCCTGAGATGTTTGCACTGTATATTTACTCTGATCTGCCACAACTTTAAAGTCACTGAAACTGTTGCTCCCTGAAGCGAACAACTTTGATTTTCTGGTTCTAATAGTACCTGTCAAGGGTTGGGACATATTAGGCAGCAAGTCAAGAGTCAGTTCTTGTGTTTAATGCTTTAGAAGCAGGAAAAATTAGTGCATTTAAGGTTTTGAGCAACTTTGACAAGGACCAAACTGTATTGGGTTAATGACTGGGTCAGAGCATCTCCAAAATCGCCGGTCTTATGAGGTATTCCTGGTATGCAGTGGTGAGTACTGACTAAAAGGACAGGATCATGGGTACCCAAGACTCACTGATGTACGTGAGGGGTTGAGGCTAGCCATGAGGTTTGGTTTCACAGAAGAGGTATGGTAGTATAAACTGAAAACCTTAATGCTGGAAATGATGAAAAGGTGCTATGTATGAGACTGTACCGCTGCAGACCAGTGTGCATGCTGACTTCTGTCCACCAACTAAAACACCTGCAAATGACATGTGAGCAAACTGTGGAAGTTACCTAATGAATTTTAAAAAAGTCAAGCTGGCAATACGCAATGTTATGTTGGGAAACCTTTGGTCTTCATGCAGTCATGTCGATGATACTTTGACTCGTACCTAAACATGGTTGAAGACCAGATACACCCTTTTCCTAATGGCAGTGGCATTTTTAGCAGGATAAAACTTGTTCAGGAATGGTGTGAGGAACATGACAAAAAGTTTAAGGTGTTGATTGCCCTCCACAGTCCTTAACTTAAGTCCAATTTAGCATCATTGGGATGTGCTGGACAAACAGATCTGCTCCCTGGAAGCCCCACCTGACAGCTTCCAGGACGTAAAATATCTGCTCCACCTTCCTAATGTCTCATACTACAAGATACCTCCAGAGGGGTTCATTCTTTGACAGGTTACAGCTGTTTTGGCATCAGAAAAGGGCCCAACACCATACTGACCCAGTGGTTTCAATGTCCCGTTAGGGCTGGGATGGACAGTAACTGGTCATGTCTTTATGAGACTATAAGTTTTGTGATAGTGTTGTCTGATATTCATTTCCAGCTATTCCTCTATGAGCTGCATTAAAGGTGAGACAGAAGATAATTAAAGCGTGGTGCAACATGCTAAAGTCACTCACCTCAGCGTATATATGGCATTGTTGCAGGCTGACAGGTGATCAAAACTGTCATTCATAATGCAGCTATCTTGTGACTCGCTTTAAGTTCAGCTCTAAATTATTCTCTGCATCTTTCATTCTCTCCCTTTCATTCCATAAACGGTTTCCTATCTTTGCTGTGATCCTGCTCACCTCCTCTGAACTGTCTGCAGGAGCTACAACCTTGTTTCCTCCCCACTGTCCCTTTCTAATTGGAGCTAATAAAGATCAATTAAAGTCATTAAAGGCTTTTCTTAAACGAGGCCTGGTTACTAAATGCATCAGCAGCCTCTCTGCCTCTCTCAGTATATACCATGCATAGGTCTCTCTCTCTCTCTCTCTCTCTCTCTCTCTCTCTCTCTCTCTCTCTCTCTCTCCTTTCCCTTTTTGTGCATGCATGGGGGCTTGTAGGGGTCTGTGGGGGCCAAGGTATTTCCAGAGTCACATCAATGAACAGTACTCGTGGCTGTTCTCGGAGTTGACATTTAACCACTACATCTAAGGCCAGTGCCAGTATGTTTGCATTAATTCTGACAATAGCTAATACTTATGCTGACATTCAGTATGTTTCAAGTAATTCTCAGGGACATTTTGATAGGAAAAACGAAGAATCTTGATGATTGTGATTGCCCTATTATCCTTTATAGTTCTTAACAAGTAGCTTCAAGTAGGACTTTAATGGGAAAAGGAAGGACAGGACAAGTGATGTTACGGTTTTCAGTTTGATGTTACGATGTGGTTCCACTGATGTGACTGACAAGTGAAACTCCAAGTGCTTCTGGATCTTAGTTACTGTCTTTTTTATAGTGCCATCATCAGGTCACATTTTCAGCTTTATCTTAAACAGCAGTTGGAGGCCAAATACCTTTAAAATGAATGACATTATCATCAGTCTCAGCTTGTTGGTAAATATTAAGTTGCTAGTGTGCTATGCTACAATTCAAAACTTTATGATAAATAATATATGAAGAATTAAACAAACTAAGTAGGATTCACTATTAAAACCAAGGACTCTGTCTTTGAAGACTAAAACAAGAGTAAAATCATGACTTAAAAGAATGTGTTTCACCAGTATGCACATCATTTACTTCCAGTTTTTTAAGCCCCTCTAATGACAGTTACTTTTTATTCTGACCATTACGCCTAAGTTTAGTTTATTACATTTTTTGTCAGGGATCATATACAGAAACACTTTAATCTTCTACAAAGACAGGAGATGTGTCAGATTTGTAATTAGCTCATTACTCCACCAAGGAACGCAGTGGAGTTATGTGACGATCGACATAGGTTTGTCTGTTTGTCTGTCTGTCAGCAACATTACTCAAAAACAGACCAACGGATTTAGTTGAAATTTTTCAGGGAAGGTCAGAAATGAAACAAGGACCAAGTGATTAGATTTTGGCAGTGATGCAGTTTATAGTTTGGATCCATGGATTTGTTAAAGATTTCTGTATCATTGCCAGATAGTGGCTCAGCCTCACTGTAACCATGACAACAAGTGAACACTACATCAGCTGCCTGCTGATGATCACATGATTGTGGTCCTACTACAAATCCACCTCTGAGGACTTATCAGGACTTATCCATCAGAAATGATCCAAGAAACAACTGATTAAATTGTGGGGGTGTTTCTGAGTCCCATCAATTCCTGCTGCCTGCTACATATTTAGGTCATGTGATCCGGTATCGTTATGTAATGTACACATGCAGAACACACGCCTGTGCTCAGAGCAAGGTCATTTTGTTTGTGTGTTCATCGATATTAAATGGACACATTTTATGTTGCCATGATTTCTGATCATCAAATGCAGCATTTTTTTAAATGCTACATTTCTGGCAGTCATATCGTGAAATGAACAGCCTTAGCAGAATACTGTGCTCTCTGAATGCTTTTCTAGTATTTATATGTACTTCTGCATATTGGTACATATATATAAATGTTGATACAGTCTGTTTGGTTTTAACACATCACCAATTACCCATCTGCCTCCACTGAGAATCCGGTATCACTAAAGCTGGGGTCAGAGTGTTACTGAACTGTCCAGCTACTGTAGTACGAGAGAAGCATTCTTACCCCAGACTCCACAGAAAAACAAGCGACGTGACAGAGCGATAAGAGGAGAAGGAGAAGTGACCCATTCACAGGACAGCAGGGAGCCTGATGGTGCTACCATGAGCTGACGGACTGTCAACGCACTTCATGCAGTGTGTGTGTGTGTTCATGTGAGTTTGTATATCTGTGAGAATATATGAGTTTCTCTGTGTGAACTTACATGTCTTCTACGTGCAAGATTACAGTGTATATGTAACTGAGAACGTATTTGAGTGTGTATAGTACATGTGTGAATGTGTGTTTTTGAGTGCAAGTGAGAGACGACTGAGAAGTGTGTGTTTGCTAATGTATCTGGGAGTGTGTTAAGACTTAACCTAAATTGGTGCCATGTCCCATTTGGATGTGTATATGGTTTAAAGTGTGTGTGTGTGTGTGAGTGTGTGTGTGTTTCATTAGTCGTGCTGCTTCGGTACAGTATAGCAGCCAGTCTGGTGCAGGGATGAGGCGGGAAGCTCCCAATCACTCCGCCCGGGTTCTGCCTCCCTCTCCATATGGCCACAGAAAGCCTCGGCTGCCTCCCCAGGCCTCTGCCAGTGTGAAAAGCAATTGTGTGGAATATGTAGGAATTAAGTATCCCATCATTCAGCGCAGACATGCAAATTAAAAGAGCTGCAGCCGTCACTCGCGGTAGAAATCGTGTGAGTCATGTCACTATAACTCTAAGAGGCTGATGGCTGCCATTTTTTTTGTTCTTAAGAGGGAGGAGTAAACACAGACACATACGATTTCCTGTATCACATTCACTGTATGCACACATTTACACAGACATTCACAAACATGAGCATTCAAATTTTTTTCCAAGTCTATCTAATGCTGTGCTGTTTTGTCCATATGTAGAGAATTATTGGCTAGTCTAATAATTTCTCTTGTCCACAATGACCCTTACGTGATCTCTTGCTAGACTGATCTGTGATTAAAATCTTTTTTTAAGTCAGACTTGCTTAGTTACAGCTACTTTTAAGGTCTCTTAATTAATTGACTAAGCAGCTACACTACCATTCAGAAGTCTGGGGTCATTTAGAAATGTCTTATTTTGGAACGAAAAGCTTTTTTTTCAATGAAGATGACATTAAATGAGTCAGAAATCCAGTGTAGACATAGTTAATGTGGTAAATGACTGTTCTAGCTGTAAACGGCTGATTTTTAATGGAATATCTCCATAGGGGTACAGAGGAACGTTTCCAGCAACCATCACTCCTGTGTTCTAATGCTACATTGTGTTAGCTAATGGTGCTGAAAGGCTCATTGATGATTAGAAAACACTTGTACAGTTATGTTAGCACATGGATAAAAGTGGGAGTTTTCATGGAAAACATGAAATTACCTGGGTGACCCCAAATTTTTGAACGGTAGTGTATTTCTGTCACTTTTTCCTTTAACAGCCAAGTGCAGCCTTATGAACATCCTGCACAGTTATTCCCATCTTTAATTGATGTAACATCTCCCCTTTTCTATGAAGCTTTGCATCTTCAAGTGTGACTATTCACAGCACCTCTGTTCTGCCATCAGCCACACCTCACTCCTTTAGTCTCTTAGCTCATTCAGCAAGCACATTTTAAAAGCATGGTTTTCAATGTTCCGAGCTAGTTGATGGTTCTTCTCTTCATAACATCCGTTCCATTATACTCATGATATACACAATCTGCATAGTCTCCTGTTTACGTGACTTGTTTTTGGCATCTCTGACTGATGAAATCTGATATTTGGTATTTTGTTCTCATTTATAGCCATTTCTTTGACATTTTTGATGGTAGAGAGTTTTTGGTTTAAGTACAGTATTATACAGGGTGTCCCAAAAATTTGACATCATTTCACAGGTCAATGATTTTGGCAATTCTTGTTGAAATAGCGTCAGATTTTCACAGAACGTATAGAACAGCTGAAGATTTGTATTTAATGTTTTGTTTTTGTTCGGTTTTCAGGTTGAGCCATGCCATTCACTCCCAAAGAGAAGTCATCTGGCGTCTTGGAATATGCTCGCACACAGTCACCCAAGACTGTGTAGTGTGCCTTCAATGCAAAATTTGGAAAAACTTCAACTGGCCAAACATATTTAGACTTGGTACTCAAAATTTAAAAGAGGAAGGCTGCTTATGCAGGGCAAAAGGATCTCATAGACCATCATCAACATCAGCATACAGGGTGACCCAAAAGTTTGGAAACAAATGAAAGTCTATAATCCAAATAATATCATGTTATTTCAATAAATCAGTACCATAGATATACTCAGAGAGTATCAGATTAGTATAAACAAACATATTTCCACATGTTCATGTTGTTTCTTATACAAAGTTGTGACCGTTTCCACCACCTGGTTACACTGGTATCTTCTGGAATGTATCTTCATTCATGCTTATGAAGGTTCCTCAAACTGGCCAGTAAATGTTGCCTCATAGTACTTTTGGATGTTTAAAAAAATTAAAACTGTCAGATACTTTAGCATTAAGAGTTTTCTGAAATCTGACAGTGATGGCCTGCATTTTGAAGTTCTGCTCCAGCATACCTGGACCTTTATGCTTCTATTCTTTCTTCGAGTTATTGCACTCGGCAATACTATGGCTTTTAAGTTATTTTATTATTGCTATAACAAAAATGGGTAAAATAAGAGTGAATTCATGCACCCCCAACTCAAATAGACACTGCAGTTAAACTTTGTTTCCAAACTTTTGGGTCACCCTGTATTCCAAGACGCAAAATGACTTCTCTTTGGGAGTGAACGGCAACCTGAAAACAGAACAAAAATGAAACATTAAATATAAAATCTTGATCTGTTTTTATACATTCTGTGAAAATTTGAGGTTATTTCAACAAGAATTGCCAAAATTATTGGTCTGCGAAATGATGTCAAATTTTTTGGGACACCCTGTATGCTAATTTTAGTCACGATCCAACGTAGTGTAGCAGAATGTCAGGTCACCAAAACTCTTTCCCAGACCAGAACAAAGGAACAAGCAAAAGTGAACTTTGTAATAAAAACTACAACTTTGGGAAGATGTTAGTTTAACTTGTCTGACACAGACTACTGAAGCCTTACATCAGCTTTGATGGAACAAATACTGTGGATTTTGTCCCTCATGTCTAGTCTTGTCGTCGCATTAGAGCGGGATCACTTCAAGGCCAGTTTGAACAGAAGGAAAAATTACTGCCACCAAGAATTCTGTAACCATACATAGAGCATCGCATTTATCAAGATAGACTTTAAAAACATAATTTCAAAAGTCTGAACCTATCTTTTAATGCACATGTGGTTGCACCTATCTTGGCATAATATGAGCGGAACGCACAAGCTGTACATAAGAGACAAGAGAAGTCAATCATAAAAGTGTTGGCAATTCAAAGAGAACGAAGGTCATGCAAGATCGCATAAAATGATAGATGTTTACAAGGGAAAGTGGATGAGTTTCTGGTGCTGCACTTATTGCACATTTTTACTGAGTACACTGAAGTTTCAGCTGATTTCTGATCAGCCTCTTGTGAGTGATCCAGGATATTAATGTATAATTTTTCATACTGTACTTAAATATAAATGTTGCATTTTAAATGTGCTCCACATTGTTAAAACCACCACTTAACACTTATATGTTTATAGTTTAACCAGGAGCTCCTCTGAGATTAGGAGTCATTTTTGTCAAGTGGCCAAAAGAGAAACATTACAAGAGCATTGGAAGCTCAGCCCCAAATAAAAATACACTACATTAGCACTTATTTAGACTGTGAATGAGCTCATACATAAAACAGATTCGATATTAAACCAAACTGGAAGACTCAATGCTATGTAGTTTTCCACAGCTTCCTAGAAAGCGTATTGAAATAACTTACCGTCTACTCTAGGTACACAGATTAGTGCAGTGCTCGTCTCTGTAGTATTTACTTGTATCTCTTCTGATAAGCTTTATATCAGTCTGTTCACAGAGCTAAGCTTGAGTGGGCTACAGTGTAATACCCAGACCTATTATTACTCCAACAAATGTTCCTAGCCGTTGTCAAGCCACTAAGTACAAAATGGTGAATTGCAGACACGAAGAGAGATAATTGCCACTCCACACTGGAAATTTGGCAAGCGCCTTCCCCCACGAGACCGGATGAAATGGTGCTTCAACCCCCGAAACTGTCATTCTTAATGAAATGGTAATTACAAACCCAGCGGGAACAGCTGAGGGGCCTGCCGGGCCACGGAGCCCAACTACCAGAATAAACCTGCTACAGCAACCTGCAGAGAAGAGGGAGGAAAGAGGAGGGGAGGGGAGGGAGGACAGCGAGACGATATAAAGCAGGAGAGACCGTTCAGGTAGGGGCTAACAACAGGATCTGAGATTTATTTCAATTGTGAAATGTAATACACACTCCAGGTTGGAGTGTGCAGTACACTGGGACCCTCATCAATAACGCCGGCTGTGTGGAAGGCAGGGGGGAGGTTGGTTAAAAGCGCCCACAACAGCCTGGGTAATTGAATTGCTTTGTAAGTGAACGTGTCTTTAACCTTTGGGAGGTCAGGCCCAGTCGGACACCATCAGTCCTGCCTGGGGTTGAACCGCTTCCAGCCGTTTGTCTTCCGCTGCTCCCTCGTCTCAGGGCCGATTTGTCAAGCATGAGATGTTTTGGGTGTTTAGATTACAGGCGAGATGGGAAAACAAAGGCAAAATGCCACCCCAAACAAAAGGCCTGAGCCTGGATCTCCCACTGTCTGAGGCCGGGCAGGAGGCCAGCTACCTGGGGTGCTGAAACTGAAAGGGGGGAGGGAGGTGGTGGTGGTGGGGTGGCTTTGCTGAAACAGAGCCACAGTGAAGCCCCGAAAAACAGCCACTGTGGAGCTTGAACCGGAGCCAGAATGCAGGC
Organism: Acanthochromis polyacanthus; assembly: GCF_021347895.1. Lineage (NCBI taxonomy): Eukaryota > Metazoa > Chordata > Actinopteri > Pomacentridae > Acanthochromis > Acanthochromis polyacanthus. The sequence goes on along the minus strand of NC_067124.1, from coordinate 1,498,726 downwards.
TGAACAGGAGCCAATGTGAGAATTGAACGACAGCCAGAACGGTGACATGAGATAGAGCGGAATAGCGCCTTGAGACGGAGCCAAAATGGCAGCCAGAAACTCTGGGAGATAGGAGGGAGCTCGGGGCGGCTAACTGTTTTTCTTCACGGCAATACTCCTCATCACTGGAAATTTTAAAGTGTCCCTTTGCCACCCTCCCAGGTACTTAGGGCTGTCTGTCTGTCAGGCTGTTAGAAAGTAACTAAAGATGATTTATCTCTTAGATTATCGGGGCCAGTAGCTGTGCAGTTGCTCATGCGATGCCCTGGAGGGACAGGTCAGAAACAGACAACACCTTCTAGGACCTGCCATTCTGACACTTCTCTCTTTCTTAGAAGGACAGCACCATTTACAGCTGACCTACACTTTGGAATACACTGGCAGGAGAAAGTCAGGCTCCCATCTTGTTCAGTGCATGTGTAGTTAGAGGCTGTGTATTTATTTTCAGATGTGATTTTTCATCACCGTAAGGTAAAAGCAGCTGTTTTTACGTGTTTGTGTCAGTGTGTTTTGTAACATACGAACAAGTGTGTGCACATGCAAAGACTAAGCGTGTGTTTGTGTCAAAGCACAAGGTGCCGTGTGCGCCTGCCAGCTTCATCTGCTGTTCTTTACCATAGACGTGATGTACCTGCCACTTCCCTCCTCAGCTGAGGTGTGTGTGTGTGCGTGTGTGTGTGTGTGTTGTATTCTCCCATCCTGTTGTTAAATCTGACAACCACTAACACAGGCTGGGGTGGAAAAATAAGGGGGAAATACTCTCAGTTCCAGATCCCACCCTGAGTGTGACAGACAAACTGTCTAAGACTGTGGAGAAGCCGCCCGACTCTCCTGCCTTACACTCTTCACCTCCCTCCTCTGCCAAGATTTAAGCAACCAAAGATTCTATTTTGACACCATTCTGTGAAGTGGAGTATACTCAGTATGATATGATATTCTCCTGCTCCTAAAGAAGGTCTTTTATGTGAGACTAACATGTTCAGCTTAGGTCTCACAATAAAGTTGTCCTCTGTGCTGCAAGTGTTGCTGAAGTTTTGACATCTTCTGACTATTTTTTTTTTCTCAGTGCACAGTGGAAGTAGGTGAAGTTGTGCCAGAAATCCCTTATCTGTTTCTACATAATGTTCCCAAGTTTGCTTGGTTCAGGCTCATTTACACTACCGTTCAGAAGTTTGGGGTCACCTAGAAATGTTCTTATTTTTGAAAGAAAAGCAGTATTTTTCACTGAAGATAACATTAAATGAATGATAATCCAGTGTAGACATAGTTAATGTGGTAAATGACTATTGTAGCTGTAAACGGCTGATTTTTAATGGAATATCTCCATAGGGGTACAGAGGAACATTTCCAGCAACCATCACTCCTGTGTTCTAATGCTACATTGTGTTAGCTAATGGTGCTGAAAGGCTCATTGATGATTAGAAAACCCTTGTTCAGTTATGCTAGCACATGGATAAAACATGGAAAACATGGAATGGTCTGGGTGAGCCTAAACGTTTGATAGTGTATGCTCCATTAGACATTTAGGTGATCATTTATATCTTACAGTATGTTCAAGTGTTAAATTCAGAAACATATTCAATAATATGCCTGACTATAGTAAAACATGTAATTGTGCAATAATGCGGCAAAGCTAATCGTCTAAAAGTAGCTTAACTTTTTTAAAATTAGGATTTCTCTAATGAAAGAATAATTCTACCTCTGTTTCTGATAGTTCTGGGAACAAAAGAGCGACAGGCAGTAAAATAAGTAAACAAATCAGGAACTGAAGTCCCTCTTGTTCGTTCAATAGATGAACAGCAGGATTTGAGATGCAGTTTCAACATATGTATAGTACACAGCCTTAAGGTTTTGGGGTGTTTTTTTTAATTTATTGTGGAATGTTATGATGTTAGAATGGAATATACACAACTGCAAAGTTGTAAAACATTCTAAACCCTAAATTAGAGCCATTTAAATTTCAGGACCTTAAACATTTCGCACCCAGTTAAGGCAGGTGTTCTACCTAAAATTCAGAAATAATATCTGTGGCCCCAAGAAAACTTCATGTGGTGAAAACAATCAGAAATAAACACAAATATGTTTCATAATCAGCTGTAATCATAAATGAGATGCAACAAAACACTGTTGTGTCTCTTTAACATTCCTGAACTGATAATATTCAAAAACCGAACTCAGATCTTCAGTGGGAACGAGGAGGTTGACTTGTCTCAATTTTATTTGTAGTTTTCCCACATTTATCACTGTAAATACGTAAAGGCAGTGTAATCTTGTTTGGAAATGAGACCAGGCGGGTTTGTTCTTATTCAGGCTGTCTGTGGAAGGACTGAAGATCAATAACCTCACAACTCTGTCAGCTCCATAAATCCAGATGAACACGTAGTTCAGAGAGTGTTGACACATCTTTCAGTTGTGTGTGTGTGTGTGTGTGTGTGTGTGTGTGTGTGTGTGTGTGTGTGTGTGTGTGTGTGTGTGTGTGTGTACACTCGGACGAATATCTTTATGAGGACCAGTTTGAGTTTTAGACCATCAAAGTCATGACATTTTGGGAAAAGTCTGACATTTTGTCAGGTCCTCACTTTGTCGTTTTAAAAGGCTGTTTGAGGGTTAAGACTTAGATTTAGGTTTAAGGTTAGATTTAGGTTTTGGTTTGGGGTTGAGGTTTGACACTTGTGATGATTAAGGTCAGAATAAGGGGCTGGGGAATGCATTAGGTCAACAAATACCCGCATAGAAATAGCAATGGGAACGTATGCGTGTGTTTTTGTAAGTCTGCTCAGATGTGAGGGCTATAGAATATGTATGTGTGTTTGTGTGTGAAATGAGAGAGTGCATACACACCTAATGCATCCCAGCAAGCCATTTCCATTTCATGCAAGGCCATAGATCGTCCGAGGGCAGTGGGTTTCTCTCTCTCTCTCTCTTAGCCTCCCTGGTGGGGTTGTAAAACTGGCCTTGCATCTCTGCCCCAGCCAGATAGATTAATTAATTATCCAGACCTCCTCTTTTTTCATCGCTGAGCCAATTACTCTGTGACTGAGCCTGTGGTCTATATACCACTATTTAGAAGAGAGAGAGAGAAAGTGTGCGTGTGTGTGTGTGTGCAGGGTAATTAAAGAAATAGCTCATCCACACACTAACAACCCTACCATCACTTAATATTGGAGTAGCTATGCAGTGATATTGTTTCCTGTGAAAGGAGAGGAGATCTATGTGGAGGTAATTGTTGAGAAGAAGTGCAGGCTTTCAATGTAGGTGTGTGGGTGGGGTGGGCGGGGAGGAGAGAACTGAGCTCCTCAGGTTGGTTAGGATTTGTAATAACCAGAAGGAGGAAGATGGGCAGTCTGGACAAGCCACAGATGCACTGTTGACTCCTGACCTCACATTATGGTTGCTTATTTAGACATGATAGGTTTGTTGATGCAAATATATGGTGCTACTTCCCAACTCTTAGCTCGCTCCTAATTAACTTTGTCTCTTTAAAAGTTTTTTTGCACGCGGCGTAAGCCTGAAGTATTGCAATAATAAGTCTGGTCCCGGGCAGAGATGCAAAATGTTGATGGTAATTGTATGTTTGTGTATGTGTGTTTGGATGTGCATTTGATTGATGGGTCAGCAGATAAACTGGGCTGAATGTGTGTTTGTGTGTGTTTGTGTGTGTGTTTGTGTGTGTTTGTGTGTGTGTTTGTGTGTGTGCCCTGAGGGACAGGGGAAGCGGAGCGCTGCACCTCCTGCAGGGGGTGCCGTGTCTCCCGGCAGGGGGGTGCAGCAGGCAAACAGAAGGGAGCCTGTACACCCCTCCACCCAGACCCCTGCTCACACACACACACACACACACACACACACACACACACACACACACACACACACACACACACACACACACACACACACACACACATCACCCCACTCCACCCTACTGTGCTACAAGAAGGGGAGGCAGGGGGGCGGGGGGTTGTAGGGACCCTGTGCTCTTCTAAACCTCCACTGATGCATAATTCATGTACAAGTAGCAATTTTGGTATTTTGCTTGGGGGATGGGGTGGGGTGGGGTGCAGAAAAACAGAAGAAATTTCAGAAGAAAGTTCCATAACAGCCCGCGCACTCATCCTCCTCAACCACCCGTGTTTTTTTCCCGTTCAGACTTCAATTTTGTCGCCGACACAATTACCTCGCAGCAGAATCATTCGTAAAATTTTCTCTGGAGCTTGTCAAGGTGAAGTTCTTGCGCTAATATTTTACAGATTGCAAAAAATTGTCATATTTTTAAGTCCTGGTTACCTTTAATATTTTGATTTGTGTCCTGGAGACAACAGGTGCTCTAAGCAATTATGAGAATGAGCAAGTTTTGAAGTAATTACAGAATTGGAGATTTAAAAATGATGCGTTCCTTCTGTGATCTGCGGGACAGTAAATCTAATGTCAGCAAATGACAAGGGTTAATTGATAAATAATGTCTAAACATCTCATAGGAATCACACATTTTTACATAATCATTGTTTCCAAATTGTTTTCTATGTTGCTGTTTTACTGTTTATGCATATTTACTTTGTGATTTATAGGATGTTGAACTCCGTGTGACTCCAGTGATGTAAGCATGTATCAGATGTCCTACCATCCAAAAAACACGCTAACACAGACTTTGTTTCTGATCATTACATTTGTGTTTACTTTTTCGTATTTAGTGATATGGGATCTAAATCCTATTCCTTTGAAGAGGCAAACAAAGGCTCCTGGTTCAGTGTTTGCTTTGTCCGGTGTGAAAGGAAAGCAATTGGGACCCGAGAGGGAATCTTTTGCCAAGCTTGTATCGCAGGGTTTACTCTGTGTATCCCCTTCTCCCTCTCTCTCTCCCTCTCTCTCTTTCCCCACAAGGGCAGAGACATCCAAAAGGACTGTACCTTGGTGTGCGTCCAACAAAAGCTCTCTGACGAATTTCATCCTCTTTTGAATCCGTGTTTGAATAACACTCGAGCTACAAATCAAAATATGTTGGACGCTGAGAGTGAGGTCATGGGGTATAGATCATCGTGGCTTCCAGAGAAGTCTCCTTGTGTAAAAGACGGGGACGGGTGGCTGCTACTTTGACTGATGGCTATAGAGACTGAGAGGGCCGTTCGGGGCCCATTCTCCTGAGACTAAGTCCGTGCCTGTGCCAAACCCCTCATTTTCCTCCCTGCAATATATTTCATTAAACTTTTAACTCTTCACAAGGTAATTCACTTGACATTTTGAGGCTGCGCTATTGAAAGCTGCTGAGTGTTTCTCTGTAATTTCACTTTACGTAGATATTTGTCTAATACAGCCCTAAAAATACATTCCAAAATCATTTTTTTCCTCTGTAAAAACACATTCAGAGCAGTTAAATGGATAGAACTGTGCAATATCTAAACTGACAAAGCTGAGCTGCTCGGCACAGCATTTCATGGTTACAGCCGTGCAGGTCCCAGTGGCACAGAAATAATTTAGACCTCTTCTTAATTACTTAATAAGCCTAATTAGTAACATTTCTGAGCAGCAGATTTGGCTGCAAGAGCGATGGAAATCAGAGGAATGTTAAGTCTATTTGTTATTTCATTTAAATCCTAATGGTAATGAAATTAGTGCATTATGATATAACCGAAACAAACCACGCAGGGATTGACCAAAGGGCTAATGCAGCTTCTATGCGCCTGATAAACATTCAATTAAGTAGTGCGAAAGGAAGACAACGAAATCAGCAAAAGGACAAGAAAATTGGGTTTTGTTGGCCGCCGCAGTCATGTGTCACCTTCATCAAGTGTTTGTTGTTGTCACTCTTCGTTCATTTTTCATTAGTACATTCCCAGATGTGATGGAGAGGTGCGTGAAACTGACCGGGCGTCTGCTGTGCTGTCGTCAGGATAGCCGAGGCGAGCCCACCAATCATGCGTTGGAGCTGCTGCAGCATTCTTGGCCACTTAATTAGAAGTTGTTGGTACCACAGAAGGTGTCACCAACCTTTTCAGGCGCTGAACAGATGGTGTCCCCTTTTTTTGAGGTCCTGCCAATGCCCACTCCGTGGCTCCTGGGAAAATGACCTAACTCACAGGCAGCTGCTTAGTGCGGCTTGAGTGATTCTTTACAGCTATTTCTATTGGGGGGACTTAGCAGGACGTACCACTGCAAACAAGGGGTGAGACCGCCGTAGCTAGGTCCCTGGGTAGCTGCAAAAATCTGTTTTGGTTGCAGCATACCAGTTGTTAAAGCTGTGTTTTCAATGCCATGTGCAAATACGAAGCAAAGACCTCGACCCTGGAGATCCCGATGTCTCAGTGCTAGTTGGGTTTTGTATACACCTTCCTCTGCTTTTGGCAGATGGTGTGAATATCAACAGAGAAAGGACCTGGGAAGGCCCACAGAACAAAAAGTGAAAAGGGTTCCTCGACAGTTACAAAGAGGCCCCACGGAGAGGTGGGGGGGAGTGGCCTCCATCCTAATAGATAAAAAGAAGGAGGGAGTAAGAGTTTGCAAGGGCATTTGCCATCGAGGAGTGAAAGTGGATGGAGAAAATGCGAGGGCCGCAGATTCGATATGTGAGGAGGCGGGGGGTCGGGGGGTTTAACATGCCTCGTGCTGCGTGGACAGAAGATCTGCTGTCACTCTGTAGTCGGCTTGGCTCAACCTCCCTCCAACCACGCAGGAGGTGGAGAAAGAACAAGTTGAAAATTGGATGACTGTGTTTTCTGACTAATTACTTGATATGCATTGCATTATGTGGGCTTTATCCTAAAGACATTTGAAGTATTTCCAGAAATCTCAGTCACATTCTTTAAAGAAATTTTACAATTCCTGTGATCGGCAATGTCACAAACCACAACAAGTATGAATCCTGATCTACCCACATTTCTATTTCAAGAAATCCCAGGGCTACTCACAAGGTGTGCTGCTCTCTCAATTCCTTGCTGCTGATGAGAAAGCTGAAAAGGCTGGGGTGTCTTCTTGAAAAGCGCCTCAGCTCAGCTGTGCTGTTTCATTGACATGGCAGGGGACATAAAATCTGTCATTTCCATCATGTTCTATCGTGGGTAAACCTGTTTCCTGCAGCTTTCTCTATCAGATATATGTCTGTGTGGCTTTACGGCCATGGAGCTGGGGCAAGCCCGATCGATCTGAGCGAGCTATAGGATTTAATAGGTGCGCAGTTCTCGCTAAGGGGTGCGAGGTGGGGAGGGTATATTTAATCACTAAAAGGGAGCAGGGTGTCAAGCCCCGGTCACCAACACTTTGTTTTATGAGAAGTCTGGGTATCAGTTTTCTCTCCGCTGTGAAATATCTTTGGTGATCTATTGTTATTACTGGTGTTTGAGTTTTATTTTTCCATTTTATAGGTAGCTCAGGAAGATTATGTGACACTGACATGCATCCAAATGTAGACAGTGAGTGTAACTACAAGACAACATCTTGATTGAGGATCTTCAACGTTATTGAAGAATTATTTCTTGAAATTAACTAGTCTCCTTTGTGCTTTAAAATACAGATTTTATATTAACAGTGCTTATATAATAGGCCATTTGGAGAGGATTTCTTGATTTATGCATGAATTTGTTCTCTGGAGAAATATACTCGTATACCTAATGTAACAGTTATTATAGTCACCATTAAATTGGTGATCTACTAACATTCAAAGCATTTAAACTAAAAGCAGTAGCAAGCAAATGGAAGTGATCTGATGCTCACAAGATGCTCTGGGTAACTTGAATATTTTGCTTATTTCAAAAGATTTGAAGACTGAAAACCAAAATTCCATCCCAATCCATTATAAAGTGCTGTTTTGTGTTTTTATCATCTAATAACCCTTTTAACTGACTTGAACTAGCCGTCCTGGATTCTATTCCATTATCTCACTGAAACAACGTGCTTCTCTACTGTTTAACACCAGGAGAGCCCAGGTTGTCCTTCAGACAACACATTTTCTGTCTGTCTTTAGTGTCACCAGTCAAATTAAATGCCAAAACAAATCTTCCAAATAAACCTCCATGAGTTCAGATTATCTTTTAGTTTTTCACATTAAAATACAAAACTTTAAGCAACAAGACAGAAATGAGTTTGAGTGGATCTTTGAATATCTATTAGGGAGAATTCACGATCACAGTTCCTTGTCATTAGTGCATTTTTGGTGACTGTGAATGCACATCGATTACCAAATCAAAACGCCTTTATCTTCAATCATAGCACATTTTGAACTTATTAGGAGCCATGTGAGCTGATGCTTCTGCAATCATTAGCCTCATCTTCTGCACTGAGCTGTTGTCAATGATGTTCGGCTCCAAGTCTTCGCAGCTTTCACAAACCCCGCAGATGACCTTGAACTTCTGCAGCACACCTCGACCCCACACACCCGTCTGCCTAATGCTATTATGTCGGGCCCTACATGCTAAAAGTCATTGGTGGTGATGGTGGCTGATTAGATTGTGTCCATTGATTGCACGGCGTGCTGTTGGGATGGGGGCGGTGTGGGCTGCAGCTCCTGCGTCTCCTCCTCAGACACACTGACAGTGATGGAGACAGAGGAGATGGAGCCCCATGCAGGGCAGCAGATTGAGTTATTGATCAGCTCTCTCCTTTCTGCCTTCTCTGTCTCTCTCTCTGCTGCTCCGAGAGACCCCGTCATCAGGATAATGAATTTCACTTATTGCAGATTAACGACATAAGGTCTGTATGGTAATAATGGCAGAAATTAGCTCTTTGTCACCCCCTCTGAATTTCCGAGGAGGAGGGGCGATGAAGGTTGTTACAGTCCTGTCACTCTGTCTGAGGACTGTGATTTTAACAAAAAGGAAATGAAACAGAGAAAGTTCACGAAATGAAAGATTTGAGAGAGAAGTAAGGAGAGACTTATGAGGACTGTGATTTCAGCATCACTGAAGCAGTGGAGGAGAGTTCTGATGCAAGAAATTCAGTTTGATGGAGGAGGGTGAAGGAGACTTTAGAGAGGAAAAGACCGCTGAATAGCAGTCTGCTCCGTGAAAAAGGGAGGGCAAAGAGGAAAGATGAGAGAGGATGATTCAAAAGAGATGTAAAGAGATGAGCGGTAAAGTGGAGAAGAGAGCATGATAGGCAGTGGTCATACAGTCACCAGGCAGTGACGCTGCTGAAGGGTCAGCCATTGTGTCTCCAGCACCAAGATTGGGGTGGTAAAGAATGAATAATGAGGCTTGATTACAGTCCGCGAGATGGCACATTGTTCAGAATCAATCCTCCAGGCAATTACAGCCGCACAAACAGCAGCCCTCAGCCTCAGCCTGGACAGAGCGGGAAGCGATTGTGTCAGAGGACAACATCATCTTCGTCAATGACTTGTTGCCTCCTCATGCCGGAGCCATTAGCACTTACTCTGCTCCTGCAGCACATTCAGCCGCCCACATAAAAAGCCTCCAATTCACATGTGCGTTAAGATATAAGCGCAACACCATGCTTGTGCTTACCATATACACAAACACACATAACAGAATGCATCTTCCCTGTTTGTTGCAGGTATGGCTTTGGATTGTTGGATGCAGGGCTGATGGTGCAGCAGGCTGCTCGCTTCCACACTGCTGCTGCTCAGAGGAAATGCACACAAGCAGTCACACTTCCCACCAGGTAAAAAAGAAAAACATATGGAATGTTCATTTACCCACCATACTTCTCATTTTCTGTTCGTATTGCTACTTCTAATAATAAAACTGTTCACCTTTCAACACAAATTCAACTTATCTCCATCTATGTTGTCTACTACTTTCCATGCATCTGTATTCACAGTGTATGAATATGTGATAATCCTGGAAGAAACAGGTTTTGCTATTGACTGATGGAAGTAATGACTTTTCATTGGTTAGAATCATTTCTCCAGGAGCCGGAGTCAGCGTGAACATCCAATCAGAGGCCTGCCATGGGAAGGCTAACGAGATCAACACTCTGGAGCACGTCCAGGTTAGCTGGCAGGTTTTAAACCAAATTTAAAAGCATGAATGTACAGCATTGTTTTAAAAATCTACCTGTTCTAAGACTATTGTGATTACAAAATATGGGACAACATTTTTTCAGTATTCATTCTAGTTAGGTGCCATATAGGAGATTCTGGTAAATGGATTTTTTTTACTATACATATATTTTTTACTATATCACTAAATATTGTATCCAGTCCACAGTCATAAACAGCTTGGCTTAGCATTAAAGGCCTGGAAAACAGCTTTCCTGGCTTTACTGGTAGCCATGAAAGACTTAAGTTACTTTAGTTTTTTAATTCCAAGTTATCCAGACATATACAGAGATATAAATAAACAAACAAATGAGCACAGGAAGCACCCTTTGGTTTGCACTGGAACCAATTCAAAGCCAGGAGAATATTTATATTAACACCATCTTTTCTGGTTGGGATCCAAATATGGGAAGCAGGTGAGGGTCACCTGAAACCTGATTGGAGCAAAAACAGCATCATCAGTATGTTAGCGACCAGGAGAGGTGCATGATACACATTCTTCTTAACATTAAACCTGCAAGTAAAGGCATTTAAAATGTAAAGTGCATTTACATACCAAATAACTGGATGTTAGAATCCTTTGAGCATCTGTACAATTAACTGAAGAACAAATGATAACTGTCGTTGAACCAAACTAAAGAATAAAAAAGCTCGATGTGGAGCATTTATTAAATTCTCCACTGTAAAATGACAACAAATTAACGGTCATTATATCACAATTGAACCAAAAACAATGAGGAGCTCACCTGCAGCCAGGTGTTTGGTGAAGCAGAACTGGAAGAAGCTTTTCTGAGAAGCTTGTCTTGAGTCTTGAGTTCACCAGCAAACAACCCTTCTGGCAACCAAGTCAGTCATGCCTCCAACCATATCTGTCTAATTTCATTCTCTAATATCTACGTAATTATTGATTCATTTTCAGAATGACCACCAATGATCAGAAGAAGTGAATTGAGCTTCTGAAATCATAATGACTTGTTGAAATATTTGTATTGCATGGCATTTCGCTTCTTGCATAGGAGTCAGAGATTTTTTTCAAGCTAGCACCTAGTGGTCATCAGTGGTATTGCTTCCACACGGTTCATTTTCAAGCTGTAGCTGTTACTGCTTGTAATTAACAAAATTGATGTCACAAGTCAATAAATGAACTTGAAAGGGACGAGCAGATGCATTTTGTTGCTTTTGCATGGAGGCAGGCTACCTGTTTCTGCCACCTTCCAGCCTTTTTTGCTTGATGGCGTTAACTGGCTAATGCTCCAGCTTTACACTGAGTTGGTTTGAAATGACGGGCATCAGTCCTCTCATCTAACTTACAGCTTTAAAGTGACAATGGTTGTTTCCCAAAATGTTGAACTACCCCTTTAGAACACAGACAACTACATAAAAGGTAACAAAGTCTTTTTTAGTACAGACAAATTGTTTCTTATTGACCTGTATTTTTGTTCTGCTGTAAATTAACAGCCCTTCAGCATTCGCCATTGCCCTTGACAAGATACAAATCAAATAAAGTGCATTCAGAACTTAAGTTCTGCCAACAACCGGGGAAGCTTGAAGATGTCATACAAATTGATTTCAGGTTTCTGTGTCATGTACTTTATCTGAGAATAGAAGAGATAAAAAGGATCATACTGTGATGTGTAATGTGTCAGCTGTGTCGTTTGCAGAAAATGGCAAAACTGTGTTTTCTTAAGTACAGGCACATACATGCAAATGTGTTTATGTGTTATTGTGTCAGCAGGCATACATACTGTATGTGTCTCTCTGTGCACATTTAAGTTTGTGCGAGTTATCTATGTTTATGAGTGTGTACTTGCGAAAGAGTGAAGAGAGAGAAAGAGGGAGAGAGCGAGAGTGTGTCAGCATGTAAATTGAAAAGGCTTCATCTTTGCGGCTCTGCTCCCTGGCAGAAAGCGTGGGTCAGGCCATCGCTGCGAGGTGTGATTGATGGACGTGTTGCCGTGGTAACACGCAGTAAACAGGAGCGGGCTGTCAGTCTTTTTGCAGCTTGGCGGCTCTCTCTGCGATGTGCCATTGTCACACCAGATGTGCTGCTTGTGATGAACAGGGACAGGGAGGGTGTTTACTGGGAGCTGGTGGGGTGTGGGGGGTATGAGCTTATTTAAATCATTTAGCTAATATTCCCCTCAGCCATTTTTGTCAGTGTATTGTTTTTCTTCCACTTTCTCTACCTGTTTTTCTTTGTCTTTATATTTGAGTGAGTATGGACAGATCTTTGGCTTGTCCGTCTGTGTGGCTCATACAGTATCTCAAACAATACTGACTGGAGTAAGTTTTAAACTCCATGCACCATCCATGTTAGCATTGCCTTGCTGGGTTTCCAGAATAACCCCAGTTGTTCATCCATCTGTCACTTGTATTATCTAAAATATATATGATGATACCAGAAAACTGATATGAAAAAGCTCTTTTTTCTTTTTCTTTTTTTTCCTTATAAGTGATTTGTTCAAAATTTAAACGTTCAAAGAAGTATGCATGTTTTTTTTCCTGCTAAGAATGAGATGAAAAGGTTACTGCTACTATGTTTTTGTCTTTTTAATATGATGCTATGGTGAGGACATGGTTAGCAAAGCATGACTTAAAATTCAGGCAATAGTCAAGCTAGCTTCTTCCCAGGGTAGCGGAATCTGCTCACCACCACTTTTAAAGCTCACTAATTAGCATATTATCTCCTGTTTATTTACACAAGCGAAAGTTAAAGTATAAAAGCAACAATTTGCACTCAAAGGGTGTCTGTAAATAGTAGCTACATAGGTCTTACCTGGGCACAGTGGCTTCTTTTTGTCACCATAAGGCTGTCAAGCAACTAGCAAAAAATTAGTCTAATTTAAAATTCATTCTTTAACATGTTTTATACAGAGTAAACACAAACCAGTATTTAAAAGTTAAATGTAGGATATAACATATTAATTAGTAAGGCTAATTAGCAGAGCCAGGCTAGCTTTTCCCACTTGTTTCCAGGCTTTAAGCTAACTCAAGCTACCTGGGCGTTGTCATTAGCTTATTTTGCATACATGGTATTATTTTTCTCATCTAAGTTGCTTTCCAAAAAATTTTAACAGCTGTGTCAAGATAAAAACAAAGTAAGCAATCTGTGAAACTAAAGAGTAGTCAGAAAAACTTGTTCTTTTTTAGGTAACTATTAAACCTAATATTTTATTATTTTATATACTGTTGGGTCATTGCATTGTTAAAGGACAGCCATTCAGTTTTGTTGTACTTGTGCAATACAGGCATTGATAAATAGCTGAAAGGTGCTTTAGTGGAGAGGAGGTTGCTCTAAAAGTGCAATATAATGTATTTCTATGTAGATCTGTGTCTGTCCACCCACCTCCTCCTTTCTTTTTGCCCTCTCTATCTACCCCACCAGCAACGTCTTTGTTTGCAACTCCCCTCATTTTAATTTCCTGCCACCTGTCTGTCCCCAGGTGAGGGTGGGTATCAGTGCTGTGTGTCGTGGTGACCTCTCCATAAGCCTGAAGTCTCCAGGTGGCACCGTGTCACTGCTGTTGGATACACGCCCCAATGACGCCTCCACCACTGGCCTGAAGAACTGGACCCTGATGACGGTGCACTGCTGGGGGGAGCAGCCGCAAGGAATCTGGACCCTCCAGGTAAGAGAAAAAAGCTGCTGCCAACCGCTGTGCAGCTACTCACTTTAGGCCAAAGTATCTTTTTACTCCACCAAGGTACGCGGCGGAGTTATGTGATGATCAACGTACATCTGTCTGTCTGTCTGTCTGCCTGCCTGCCTACCTGTCTGTCTATTAGTAACATTACTCTAAAATTTTGGATGAAATTTTCAGTGAAGGTCAGAAATGACACAAGGACCAAGTGATCAGATTTTGGCAGTGATGCGGCTTACGGTCCGGATCCACAGATTAGTTAAAGATTTATGTGTCATTGCCAGATGACACATGGTTACAGCGTCACTGTAACCATGACAACAAGTGAACACTACGTCAGTCGCCTGCTGATGATCACATGATTGTGATCCTACTACAAATCCACCGCTGAGGACTTATCAGGACTTACCTGTCGGAAATGACACAAGGAACAATTAATTAAATTGTAGGGGTGTTTCTGAGTCCTATCAGTTCCCGCCGACCGCTACATATTTACATCAAGCGATTCAGTATCCGTACATAACGTACACATGTACAACACACATCTGTGCTCAGCTCAAAGTCATTTTGTTTGTGGGTGCATCTAAATAAATGGTCACATTCTATGTTGCCATGATTTCTGATCTTCAATAACCAATAAATAAACATGCTGCATTTCTTTAAAAAAAAAAAAAACAATAAAATGTAGCATTTCTGATATGGGGAAATGAACAACCTTAGCAGAGTACTCCGCTCTCTGAGTGTTTTTCTAATTAGCAAATGTTAGCATGCTAATCTAAGATGGTGAACATCCACATTATACTTTGCAAACATCACAATATTTGTATTGTAACTGTGAGCATTGTAAATGTCGAACTTAGAAAATTTGTACAAAAATGATGGCAATGTGAAATGTACTTTTAGATCTTGGATTTTGTAAGTTCAATAAAGCTTTAAAAAAAAAAAAAAAAAAAAAACTGTGAGCATGTTTGCATGTTGATGTTAGCGTATTTTAGTTCTGCCTCACAGAAGTTATCCAGTCTTTTATACAGTACTCCTGGTTACTTTAAACTTCTAAAAGTAGAAATTTTATTAAGTCTACGTCTGCTTTGCTGTTTTGCCTAAACACCAATGCTTTTCATGTGACTTTAAATTCTGTCAAGTCTTCTGTATCTGTCAAGTGGGAGCTAACAAAGATAACACAATGTAGCAAAAAAATATCTTCTTGGCATAGCTTATATACTAATTTTCAGATGCTCTCCTGGATACCATATTTCACATAGCTTCCCTTCATGATATAGAAATGATTTGCTCCGCTTCACATTGTCCTCTTCCAGTAGCTGCAGTGTATAGAAGTTTAAAAATAGCCCAGCCCCGCACAGCTCAGCTCAGCTTGGTTCAGTTCATTTTGCAATAGCAATGTGAATCATCCTCTACTTTCATCTCCGAGCTTCAGCCAAGCATGGCAATCTTCATTTTCCTCCCCGCACTCTTCTTTTCCTTTTTTTTTCTTCTCTCATAGATGTGCTGATGTTTGATATGGAGGAAGGAGCTAAAATGGAAGGGAAATTAAGACTGGAAGGTTAAGTAACCTTGGCCGGGTTTGACAGACACAATACTGCCGACGTCTGATTAGAATCCATACCCACAGACAGTAGCGCGCTGAGGTCATTTACTGTATATACGTGTGGGTGGTAGCAGCAGAGGTTGGGGGGGCTCACTGCACTGTGTAGGTATGTGTGTCTGTGTGTGTGCAAATAGGCATCAGTCCTTGTAAACAGTTGGAGGTTTCTAGAGAAAAAGCTGTGAAGATGAAAGACACCCACCCCCTGTCCTCAGTCACCTGCCTCTTCCTGCAAACTCACTCACACACACACACACAAACACATACACTGTTTCTCTCTATCTCTACCTCTCTGTCTCGGTGTGTCTCCCACGTCCTCGTGCAGATTTACTGTCCCCTCTGTGACCAATTACCAGGGCCCAGTGTGTCGCAGAGATGGGGAGAAGCACCGTGAAGCCGAGCCGCACAACGGCGCCGCTGCTCATTACTGGAGGGCCGAGACGAGTCACCACGATGCTCGCAACACGAATTAACGCACGCATCTGACGTGCCGCATGCCTTAGCACACCGCTAATCAGCACACACACCCACACACTCATTGGTTTTACGCTTGTTGTCAGCTCTGCTGTAGATCAGAGAGCAACATGTACACACACAATCCCAAACACAGGGCGCTGAAAATAAGACGGAGTGCTGCCGCTGTTGAAGTTAACACAAAGAGGAAGGACAGGACCTGAAAATGAACTTACCACAATATTTATTCTGCATTAAGTGGCTTTGGAACCATAGACATTACCAGATATTAAAGTTTCATTTCCTCATTCTGTGTTGTTATTCAAAGGTTTTTTTTTTTAACATTTTCCATGCTACTACAAAAAAAATGCCTCTGTCAAGCAGCCATGCCAATTACATCTCACCGTGATCCATAGAGAGAAACGGAGGACATACAGGACTAATAGAAAAGAGAGACCACAGAGAGTGAAGGGTAAACTACAAAATGGAGGCCCTGGGAAGAGACTTTAACTGGACTATCTGCTGGATCAGTGTTTAAAAACTCAAGGGCAGCAGAGGATGGGGGTGGATGAGGTGTTGGAGGGGAGTCTGTGGAGAGTCTATATTGATTCGTCATGATGACAATTGTCAAAGAGCGCTGTGGTTCTGCTGGAATAAAAGCGGGACTGAAGTGAAAAGGGAGCGAGTGTTATGGCTCGAGGCTCAGCTGACCTTCCAGCGCTGTGAAGGAGACGGGACCGCAGGGCTGGAAATCTCTCTCTCTTCTCATACCGGCTCTCCCCTGTGCTCGCTCTACCGCCATCTGTGGTGCCTCAGCTCAGCTCAGAGACTTTACTGTTGATCAGAGACTGCACTGAAGCTAGTATTGCACAGTATAGAGACTAAAAACACAGGCAGTGTACAGTAAACCAGGCGGTGCACGATTAACTATATGATTTGGAAACAATAATATCTGATCATCAATATCTATGATAACAATTAGGGAGAGTCCATAAGCAGATCAAAGTATATCAGGTTCAGTTTTATCCTCCCTGTGTCTCTCTGTCTCCGACTCTGTAACTAGCTCCCGTTGTCTTTCATTTGTCTTACCTCCCCTCTCACATCCACATCCTGTTTCTCTGTTTTCTTTCATCCCTTCTCTTTTAAGCAATCCTGTCATCATGCAGAGGTACCATTCTATAGGAAATGGTAAAATATCATCCTAACAAGCCATTAGCTTTCATATTCATGTCATTTTAAGGGTTTGGTTCACTCAAAGTAGAAAAATAGACATTTTTTCCACCTACCTCCAGCAATAGCCATCCATGCTAATAGTTGTGGTTTTATTCACTCTGGTTTTAAGCTTCTGCCGTGATTCCCACCTCAGTCCACCCCATAATCAGTGTCCCCTCTTTGCTGGACAATCAGCAGACCTGACAGCTTTCTACTGATGTCAGTGTGATCTGTGAATTATCTAGAATCAAGGGGACACTTGGCGTAGCTTGTAGAGCCTGTCACAGTCATTTTCTTTCATTATCTATCACTCTAAATCGACGCTTACCGTTCAGCATATGTGATGACTTTAATTTAGTGACTGCTTTTGTTGAACTTACAGATTCCTTCAAACTTTAAATTCACTGGCAATTATGATGTGAGAAATTATGCAAAACATACAAATGTCCTTACTTTTCTTAGTTTAAATCCTTTAAATCCAAATATCTTCAACCAGGGAGCACCTATCCTGGATAAGTCAGATTCAGGATATATCAGTCGGATGTTTTTTGCCAGTAAAAATGCAACAGTATGCATGATGTGTCTATTAATAGGGGAAGGGGGAAGGATAGTAGAGTTATGGTTTATTGCGAGGGTGTTGACACAGAAAGGTTTTTACAGAGGTCAGATCTCTTGCATTTTTCCATCCAAGCTGTGATGCAGTGTGGTTTTAGATAACTGAACTAACTGTTCCTATTTTAGGAGATGTCCATTTAGATGAAAAAAAAACAAGCAAAATATTATATCAAAACATTACACTCAAACATTTCTTTTGTATTAGATAGCGTCGTTATAGTGTTTTAATTCATGAGCAATATAACTTATCTGTAGTATGTTTCTAAATAAAATTTGCTGTCGTGATCAGTATTTTTATTATTCATATTCCCAGCCTGAGGTGGAGGCAGGAACCAGAGTAATGGATGTCTTAAAACCTCGTCCAGTATAACAAAAACTAACCGAAGCTCAGAGAAAAACACGTCTCTGTAATTTCGGTGAACCAGCCCTTTTAGCTTGTGCATGTGCAGTGCAGTAACGACTCTTCTAATTGGTAACTATGACTGGCAGCATTTTTCTTTCCTTCTGCTGCATAGCACAATAGCTTTTCAAAGAATAAGATGGAAGGGTGTCATTACTGTGCTCTGCTTTCACTGAAACTGTGTCCTATATACGCAAACACAGAAAAACACACCAGAAATATAAACACACCGCTCTCCCATCCACCCCACCTGGCCTCATGCTGCCATCATGCCCACAGTGTCTGTGCGTGGAAGTGTGTGTGTGTGTGTGTGTGTGTGTGTGTGTGTGGAAGTGTGTGCGTGTGTGTCTGTGTGTGTGTCGCAGGGTGGCAGCAGTCTTTGAGCAGAGACATCTCTGATTCCCAGAGGACTTTGAGACTCAAGCTGACTGTGACTAGTGCTGCTGTAGGAAAATAATGGCACTATTTAGCCTGCAGCGCTGTGGACACACACACACACACACACACACACACAAACAGCCACCCTTGCTGGCTGTGACTGACAGATCATATATTTACCATCAACCTCCCCGGTGCTTCTCCAGGAGTCACTCCCCTCTTGTCTCCCCAACAGATTACACAAACCAAACACACACAGTGACTGACTGATAATAGAATAACCTGCATATAATGTATTAACTATGGAGTTTGATCAATGCACACAGTCAGTGGGAGAAAATTGATAGTAGCCAGTGTCTTCCAATTCAAGTTGATGGCTGTCTTACTGCTCGTGCTGGTCTCTACTGATCAATACTTTGGTTTTCTGTGGGAAGATGATAACTCCACCAAGTGATACCTCAGATGTCTTTTATTCCCTGACAAAAATGACGTTCATGTGAAAAGACAGAATGTTGCGTCTTGCTTGTTTTAATCATTTAATTGCCTTTTTTGAAGATGTTAAATACCAGAACGCAATATCAGCTGCACTGAAGAGATACTGGTGTTATTATCAAGTAATCTAAAATGTCTTGAAGACAACAAGATTAATCATCTGAAAAAGCTGAAAATTCAATAAAAACCAACAGAATTCATTTAAACGCACCATTTTTATAGGAATAATGTGTTACATCTTCAGTAAAACAAAAAATAACTACATTTGTTAAGTGAATATCAACAGATTAACTGTTTAATTCAGATGTTTTCAGTATAGTCCCAATTATATACTTATGACTTATTAACTGTAAAATTAAAGGTCTTACTTGTGAGTGTGAGTGGAACTTAGCTGTGCACCTTTGTCCACTAAAATACATCCAAACTGAAATTAGGGAATCAGGGTGTGGAATCTGTCAGGCACAACCGATGCTCGTATTCATTTTCAAATGTAGCTTTATTATTTTAATTAATAGTCTAATCTAATGCACTACTTGTCTCAGAGAAGGACTGCCATCCTGTAAACCAGAGTGAGAACATCTCCGCTCTTTACTGTAACAGCAGCAAACTCACACACAGGATCAAGTTTGGCAGATGCACTGTCAAAGCCTTCAGTGGAAACACAATCACAAGCACATTCAAACAAACACGTACTTTCACCCACAAACACTCTGGCCCAAGGTGCATTTCTAGAGGTGCATATATTTGCATATATCTGCATGTTTAATGAGTTTTGGGAGATCAAGTGATCCGAGCGGCCCTTTGTGGGTATTTCTTTCTTTCTTTGTGTGTGTGTGTGTGTGTGTGTGTGTGTGTGTGTGTGTGTGTGTGTGTGTGTGTGTGTGTGTGTGTGTGTGTGTGTGTGTGTGTGTGTGTGTGTGTGTGTGTGTGTGTGTGTGTGAGAGAGAGAGAGAGAGAGAGAGAGAGAGAGAGGAAGGGGAAGGGGCTGGGGGTCTCCATGTAAATATCACCCACTGTGTGTTGGCACCCGTCACAGATGGTCGGGGGCGAGGGCACCCTGTAGGCACAGGATACCTGTTTCTGTTTATCTGCGTGCTTTGTGTGAGACTAGGAGGCAAGGAGAGTATGACTCTGTGTGTGTGTGTGTGTGTGTGTGTGTGCGTGTGTGTGTACAGACATTGCGCTGTGTTTGTATGTGTCACCGACTGCATGCACTTTTGCCATGCATTCTTGTGTTTGTCTCTGCGCTTGTTGCAGTGTGTTTGTTTGAGTAATTGCATCCGATTGTGAGCGTTCAGCACATGCGTGTCTTTGCAGTTCACTACATATCTGTGGATTGTGTGTGCACGTGTGTACACGATTTAAATGTCTGTATTCATGCAACTCCCTGTGTGTTTGTTCAGTTGTTTGTGTTTAGGCGTGCAGCAGTGTGTGTGTGTGTGTGTGTGTGTGTGTGTATGTGTATGTGTATGTGTGTGTGTGTGTGTGTGTGTGTGTGTGTGTGTGTGTGTGTGTGTGTGTGTATGTGTATGTGTATGTGTATGTGTATGTGTGTGTGTGTGTGTGTGTGTGTGTGTGTGTGTGTGTGTGTGTGTGTGTGTCCCAGCATGTGGCGTGGCTATGATGGCCCTGTTTTGGATGATTGATGTGTTGGAGGGAGCAGCGAGGAGCCCAGGTTGGGCCAGAGCCTCAGTCTGACACACTGCTGCTTCCCCGCTGCTTTACATATGTAGACGCAGCAAGAGTCCTCCTCCCCTCCCATCTGACACTGCCGTACTCTCCAACACAGCCAACACTCGCAGGTTCCTTTTTTTGGAGGGTTTATTTTGAAGCTTCTGTGAGAAAAATCTGAGCCATGTGCTGTGTGTCTCACATTGTTCACCTAGTACAACCACACACTGAACTGTTGGATGTAAAATCTTACATTTTGACATAAATGTGTTTTCCCAGTCCTTTTTACCTTCCTGTCATTTCATTCTTTCACTGTGCTCCCAGTATAAGAAATGACTTTTTGAATATTTTTCTTAGTGGCAGGACATCGTAACTGAGCAAAATAAAGTATTAATTTTGTTTTTTTAAATGGCATTCTTGGGTTTAAGTTTCTAATTTGATATTTATATAGAAATGTGAAGTTATTGACAATTTGTGTTTTTTAAAATTGTGGAGACACAAACAGACTCGATTAGTTACAAGTGACATTTTTGGCAAAATAATCACAGACATGTATTTAAGATGACTACAGACTACAACAATGACTGGACAGACAAGGGTCACCTGCAAAACAAACGGTGTTTACCAGTAAAAGATTACAACTTTTAAGTTAGAGAAAGGGGCATGGGGGGGACAACGTATTGTGATTAACACCAATCTGTGAATAATAAATTAAAAGCATTCAAAATGTGTAGAAAATAGCAGATAAAGCTCTCTGCCTAGTGTAGTTGTTGGTGAACTTTCCTTTTGATTGCAAAGTTAACACAGTGATGTATCGTCCCATGGGAGCTGTAGTTTGGAGTTATAGAGGATGTTGGTGGCAAACGGCATCTTCCAGGTGTGCAGCTATAAAAATGTGGAGCACGGTGTCCTGGAAAAGAGCCAGGCCTTAGTTCACTTCTTCTGCAGGAAAAAAAACCTCATTGAAAACATCACAAAGTTGTTTTTTCTCCTTGTCTCTAAGTCTCCATCGAGCTGTCTTCTTCAGTGATGTTCTTGGTCTTCCTCTTCTTTGCTAAATGTATCATTTTTACTCTCTGTTCTTTTCATCTCACTTTGTCTATCACACTCCCTGTCTGTCCCTGTCCTGTCTTTCTCTCTCTCTGTTTGCATACCTCTGTATCACTACCTCTTTCTGAACTCTTTTCTCATCTCTGGCTCATCCTCTATCACTGGGTCTCACTTTCCTATCCCTGACACTCACCCGTTTCGATATCCTGCCATCTCTCGCCCATCACTAATCCCCCCACCTCTTTTCCTTCTGTCTCTGTAGTTTCCCTCTCTGGCTTTGAAATCCTTCCCCTCTCCCTTCTGTTCCTCTGCTTCTACTAATCCTTTCATTTTCTTTGTCTCTCTTTTGTCTAAAAGTCAGTTTAATTTCTTCCTTCTATGCCCTGGTTTTGTCTCTGTGTGTAGTTCTCACACTTTTTATTCCAACGTAGTTTAATATAATGTTTATCATGCGACTAGTATAATAGCTCATTTATTTGTTATTCATTTTTGGATATGGATTTGCAACTTGAGGCCAATTTATTATGAAGATAACTTATGACTGATACCAAGCATCAAATATAGCAACATGATATTATGTGTACTGATAAAGTGATATGGTTTGTAAAGTTGTAGCACTCAGACACAGTAGTAATGGATTCCAGTGGCTCTGTCAGTCAGCAAACTAACTTTGTTTATTAGATTAACCTAAGCTAAATTAATAGCAATCTGGCTAATCAAAATATTTGACTCATGAGGTTTCCCAGCGACAGCGGGGATGGAGGGAGCTCCTCGGAGAGTCATGGCAGCCTCGTAGAAAGGCATGCTGGGAGGCTGGGAGGCATGCAAGGCTTATCGATCCACCTGTAGCATCCAGCTGTTTGTTTACCAACAACAAATCAATGCAGCGCTCAGCTGGAGGTCGCCATGCCTGGCCCCTGATCTGCTCAGTGCACTCACACAGACACTTTCACTCTTACAAACATAAGATAGAATACACACACACACACACACACACACACACACACACACACACACACACACACACACACACACACACACACACACAGAGAGAGAGAGAGAGAGAGAGAGAGAGAGAGAGAGAGAGAGAGAGAGAGAGAGAGAGAGAGAGAGAGAGAGAGAGAGAGAGAGAGAGAGAGAGAGAGAGAGAGGCAGACCCCCCCCACGATAGATGAAAAGCTACCATATTTATTTTATTATTTATATATATTTTAGACCAGCCATATAATTATATTTGCCGTTTTTATATCTTTTATCTGAAAAATGTTTCCTACCATGAATTTGTCAATCTACTTGTCCTGCAGCTGCTCATAGTTTTTTGTAGAGATCGGCCAACTGCTGTGACAAGGACAATGGAAACTTGTCTGGGGTCACTTATAACCCCAAAAAGATGTATAGGTTTTTCACTATTGTAGGCCTTAGTTTTATTTATTTATTTCTACCTCTAATCGCTATATTTCAGTGTGTTGCAGTGCACTATAGCTGGCAGACCTACATTTTTAGCCACAGCTGCCCTGGGGCAGACTGACTGGCTGCCAATCCACTCCTACAACCCCTTTGACCACCACCAACATTACACAGCATACACATTCATACACCAGTGGAAGTGGCAGCACTGGAGCTCAGGTGGGTAAAGTGTCTGCATTGGACAAACGGCTCTGCCCCCTGAGCCACAGCCGCCCCTAATCTAAATACTTCTCTGCATGTTACATCGCACACATACAGCCAAGATGTTGTGTAGATTTTGTTTCTATGTACTTTTGATTTGAAACAAAAGGAATAAAGTTTTAAAAGAAGTGGCAGACAAAGCGTGTCTAAATAAATGTTATTGTGTTCTTACAATGCGTCATATTGTTCATATGGTTTTACTTTAGCTCTGAGTCAAAAATGATTAAAATCCATGAATAATTACAGAAGGTTATTTTAGAATATCCATCTTAAAATGCAGTGGAGTGGAATAGGTAAGAAAGCACAAAAAGAGGCACTAAAGTAGACATATTCCTGTGTAAAATATAATGGGCAGCACTGGTCTCTCAGCCAATCAGAGCCCAGCACTGGACGCTCCCCATTTTATTTACAGTAAACGTTCTTTTAATATGTTTTAATTACTGTTTTTATGTATATATTTTTTCAGGGTTTCCGCGGGGTTTTAAAAAGTATTAAAAAGTGATAAATCAAAAACGCAAAATTTAATGGCCTTAAAAGGTTTTAAATTTGGGCAAACGGTATTATTTTTTAAAAACGAGGTATTATTTTTTTCTTTTAGACAATGAGCTGTTTCATTTTGATCAAAAAATAAACATAAATAAAATAAAACATATCTTGCTTGCAAAATTTTATACCGGAACGTTCGTCAGTCGCTCACGTCGACGTCATAGCAATGCATTCATTGGTCGTTAGAGAGCTGAAATCCTCCGCATGCGCACTGAATACATAGCTGACTTAGCTGCTGCAATGCTAACTTGACATCTCCCTGGATGATGCCACTTCGACTTCCGAGAGCGACCGCGGCCCGCGGGATCGCGGATTAGCGCTCATCTGTCCGCAGATTGCTCTCCCACAACCTATACGTGGATCCAAACTTTAAGCCGTATCACTGCTGAAGTCTAATCATTTGGTCCTTGTGTCATTTCTGACCGACCCTGAAAACTTCATTTAAATCCCCGAGTCTGTTTTGAATGATGTGAGTAACAAGGAAATGATTCACACACGCTGATCGTCACATAACTCCGCCGTGGCTCTCAGCGGCGAGACCGAGACGCCCCGTCTGCCCCAGTTGTCCGACCACGGAGCGCGTTGCCTGTGGTAGCGTCCCGCTCAGGCGGTGGTCGACATGGACATTTCTCTCCACTCTTTGGTGGAATAATTCATCTAATTTACCTTCATTCTTTCAGTGCTCTAATGGATCTGGATGCAACAGTTTCCATCATGGTGATTTGTCTGGTCTGTTGTCCGCTCATTTCAGCCGTTCTAATATGTTTCGTGAGTGTGTATCAATCGATGATTTTTTCTTCTTTTTTGTATTCCACCACAATATTGCACAGTTGTAAAACAGTTTAGCTCCGCTTTGGTGAAGAACATCAGTGAATTAATTGTTTATCACGGTCTTCAGCAGTAATTTTTATTGGTAAATGAGAGACATTAGTATCGCACATGTCTGCATCTTCAAACCATAAACAGGAAGTGAATTCGGTGACATACGTGCATTACGTTTGCGCTGGGAGCTGCTATGATTGGTGGAACTCACGGGAGGCGGGCCAAAGTTGCGGGAAAGTTGCGGTGATTGGACAAAATTGCAATGGCTGAACTAATCACAAAATCAAATTCTCTGAGGAGAAGATACAAAGAGAAGAAGGAGGAATTGGTGCAAATGGACAAAACTAACGAGGACGAGGCTGTGCAGCTGACGCACTTGCCGTAAGACTTTGATTTTGTCCCTCTCTCTCTATTTTATAAAAGGTTAAGGCACTTGGCACAAGATTTTTTTTATTTTGTCGTCCTGCTCTCTTTTGATTAAGTGTTTTGTGAAAATTTGCGTGCAGATTTGTTGGTCATTTAAACCTAGTTGGTTGTTCAATCCTTGTCTCAGTTTGTTTTTACTGGTTTGTGTGGTTGTTAAACATGTTCTTAATGGGCTAGTGGAGTCTTCCATGGGGACAGGAAATAAATGTGCAATATTTTGTCTAAAGGCACCCCACCTGACATTGCACCAGTTACTGTAACTAATACCCTGTAGCTAAATAACTAGGTCTCCTTGGATAGTGGTAAGTATGATGTAAGTGTTGTATGTCAAAATCTGCGTGCATATCAAAAAAGGTTTCTGATTAATACTTGCAACTCGGTGTCTTGATGGTTGTAAAAAAAAATCTGAAGGTAGTAAAAAAAGGTATTAAATGGTAGTAAATTTAACTTCAAGATTGGTGTATAAACCCTGTTTTTCGATTTTTTAAATCTAGAAATACTTATTTTACTGCAAAAATGATTCGACTAATGTAGCGATCACAGAGCTGGTCACTTTGGCTGAACTGTTGTGCTGCAATGCACCATGGGAGTTTGGGGTGTTAGGGGTTTAAATGTCTTTTTTGTGGTTTATGTTAGTGTTCCAGTGGTATTAGTGTTTGTGTTTTATTGTGTTTTTGTGGTTTATTCAGCCTAGTTAGTTTGGTTAAGTGTTATGCTGTCAGGACCGTGATGTGAAGTGTTTGATCACTTCCTGCCTCATTCATTAAAGTACTACCTTCTGTGTGTGTCAAAATAAAAGCATCTGCTGGTAGCAGAGTGTAAAAAAGGCAGATATCCTTTCTAGAGCCTTTTTAAAACAGCTCACCACAACAATAAATATATAAACATACATATATACAAAATCCCGCTATATAGCCAAAAATACAATGAGACCGCGACAAGTGAACCACCATACAGCGAGGGACCACTGAATTATGATATTTTTGGGGGGCATAATATCATAGTCAGGAAAGTTAAGTTGACATTTTTGGTTTCAATCATGAGTAGGTTGATCCAAATACTCAAAGTCCTGATTCAAGGGCGCCCGTATAGCTCAACGGGTTAAGTGGGTTTGATTCCCGCTCACAGCCCTTTGCTTCATGTCTTCCCCCGACTCTTCTCCCTCCATTCCTGTCTGTCTCCACTGCAAATCTCAATAAAAGTCGAAAAAAGGCAAAAAAAAAAAAACTTTGAAAAAAAAAGTCCTGATTCAAAACTAATCTGCTGTCATGGTATGAATGAAAGTTTAATTGGAGCGTTCAGACAGCTGTAACTGACAGACTTACTACAGATTGTTTCACCTGAGAGGAAGCGTCACTCCTTTGTCTTTGTCAAACTACCCAAACACTTGTTCTGAAGCAGCTACAGAACAATGCATCTTGTACCTCACAAATAATGTTTGGAGAGTCCAGACATCAGCTTACAGACAGCATGTAGAACACAAGCAGCAACATGATATTTGCAACTGAAACTGGTAAAGCAACGGATCAACACTGGCTAAAAATGAGAAACCTGCTTACCTGAATTTATCCAAATGTGATAAATTGTCTGCTGGCCTGTACTGCCAAACTGCTGCAGCACAATTAACTTCGATCGGATTTCAAAAGCCAGGAAAATGAACAACCTGTTTTCTCCACAATTTTTATAACTTCATTTTTCATCTATGGGCTTGAGGAGGAAATCAAACCATGAAACGTCAACAGCTATTGTCAGGGGCATTAAATTACACGTCACTTACAACTGCTTTGGTGTAAAGTCACCAATTCATGATTTAAGCCTGACTCACCTCTAAGTCCAATGACTCAAGTCCCTCCTCTTCAGAAAGCAAATGCCATCGCCATGCTACATGTATGAGGCAGAAACAAAGATGAGCATCATGCGTGACACTGGAGGTTTTATCCCAAGTAACATGCTAGAGAAAGACAAACCAGAACAGCATCTGAAACTCCTCATGATGTCCCAACAAAAGACTAGATTTAGTTATTTTTGCCCCTTTTTGTTTTGTTTGACCACTTCCATACAAGCATAGATCAGTCTTCTCTGCCCATCTGTAAATGTACCAAAACTGAGGAGGAATGATGTTATCTGAAGACTTAGCCACTCCAGGACGTCTGTCCTCGTTGTCTTTAAACCATTTCTATGTAGTTTGCATGTTTTGGGTCACTGTCTAGCTGGAAAACAAATCTCCAAAGTCACATTTATCCTACAGACTGCTCGGTGTCTCTCCAGGATTCGCTGCATGCATTTTACCCTCTTCCTTTACCAGTCTACCAGGGCCTGCTGTCAACAAGCATTCCCACGTCCTGATGCTGCCACCACCGTGCTTTACAGTTGGCATGGTGTGTTTGTGATGGTGTGCAGTGTTTAGCTTCTAGTCTGAGGGCCAAAACCAGACGTTACACCTCATTCCACTATTATACTTTTTAAAATACTGTTCTATTTACTTGTATATATATATATGTTTATTACTTTTTGTACAGCTGTTCGTTGTTTGGTTGTCCTATGTTGTCTTTGTTTTTGGAAGTGCCAACAAAGTTTCATTGCAGAAATGCTTTGACAATAAACATCCTCGAATCTTTGAAAAAACTCAGTTCTGTTCTCATCAGACCAAAGAACTTTCTTTCAGTTGACTTCAGAATCCCTCACATGTCCAGACTTAATGTGAGCTTTTTTAACAGTGACTTTCTGTTTGCCATTCTACTTTAAGCTTTGACTGGTGAAGAACAGGCAACAGTTCATGCGCTGTCTCTGCTATCTCAGTGGCTGATTCTTACACCAGTCATAGACGTCTTGTCGGTCTCCCTCACTAGTGGTGACTAGGTTTTGGAGGATGGCCTCCTCCATAGGCAGGTTTAGTTATAACCAGGTGTACTGTTTCGCCAGCAGCTGGACCCTTCATAAAAACGTGTGTTATATACTTCAGTCACTTGAGACAGATTCCCTCCAATGATCTTCATTTCACTAATTGTGTGACTTCTGAGTTGAATTTCAAACTTTAAAATAAAATGAATATTTATGGAATTGCTTAATTTACATTTTATATTTGCACTTAATTGACATTAGTTTGTAGAAATCTATTTTCAGTTTTACACAAAACGGTTTAAATGATATTTTTTGCACACGACACATTTTTGATTTCTCTCTGCTACTATCAGTTGTTGTGCAGGACTTTATACTGCAGTGAAAAATGAGCCTACAGTGATTAAAAACGTGACAGAAGTAAAACGAAAGCCTGAAAGCTGGTTGGTGTTCAGAAGGTTGAGAACTAAACTAAAATCTGTTTCCTGTTGAGGTTAAAATGGAGTTCTGTGGATTTCTCTTTCCAAAAATGAGAAAGCTGCTATTCAGAGGAGCTTTTACAAAAAAGTAGCAGCACCTAGCTTTGCCATGAGACATTTTACCATCATTACTTTAATTATTTTACTTCATCTTATTTGTTTATAAAATGTAAGATGGCTAAGATAACTTCATTGAACTGGATAATCTAAGCTCAGTTGTTTAAATAAACATGCCAGGCTGAGTTTACCTTTAACCATCATGGTGAGCAGTTTTTACTGAGTTTTCCTTTAACTTCACTATAATACACTTTGTTTGCAGCACACATTGCAGGTAGGAAAATACAAAAACACAGAACAGCTGCTGCAGTATTTTGGTCACAGCATATAAGGTTGTCCTTCGCCTTTTATGCCCTCCTTACCCCATCCTGCCCCAGCCCTCCCTTCAGTCAAAACTTTGGTCACACCTTCTCATTCAATGCTTTTTATTTAATTATTTTCTACATTGTAGATTAATTCTGAAGACATCAAAATTATAAAAGAATACATATGGAATTATGCGGTAAACAAAAAAGTGTTAATCTTTAGTATTAATCTACAATGTGGAGAGAAATACAAATAAATAAAAATCACTGAACGGTAGTGCATATGTGTCGTGATGAGATAGTAACAAAGAAACAATTATTAAGAAAAATAAGGAGAAGCAAACCAACACACTAGTAAATAATTAAATAAATAAATAACAAAAAGATGAATAAATAAATGGCAGAGGCAGGGGTCATCATCCGTCTTCTACTTTGCTATTATTCTTCTCTACTCAGTGGGACTTGTAAGCTGTTGTTTATTCTGAAATATTCTGAAAAGGGGGTCCAGGTCTGACTGAAATTGTGCAACGAGTCTTTCAGGGTGTCTTCTGTTTTTCAAAGTTTTGGAAATTGCATGGTGTCTCTAATCCAGTAAACAGTGAGCAGTTTTTCATGATTATGTTCAGATACAATCATGAGTTATCTTCAGGTGTGTGAGACAAACATAAAATCTCAATATTGTATGTGTTGTGAAACTACAAAATATATCACTGTCTGGACAGTTTTACTTTCTTATCTGTTCATCCTGGAAACTGTCTGGTACTGTACTAGTCCAATTTTGACCTCAGTAGATTTATAGAAATCTTAAGTTTACATTTATGAAACATAACAATTTAAGTCCGTGGAATTTATGTTTCTAAGTTCTAAAGTGATGGGAATGTACAAAGCAGAACTTTTACAATGAATTCAATTGAAATTAACAAGCTGTATGTTTCCAGTAAAATTAGTTGATATTATAGTTTCAAATCACTGCTGTGTTTGTTGACACATCGCTGTTACCTAAGAGTTTATTTAAAGTTTGAAAGAGCTCTTAAGGCGTCCTCAAGAAACAGCATTTTGTTCTGATGGAAAGGATGCAACAGGATAATTTAGTGAACAACTTGAAATAACACTAAATAACACTGTTCATCATTGAAATAGCATCTCATCAGCCATCTGTCATTCCTGTTTTATTTACTTATCTTTAATATTAGCTCATTCCTTTACCATAAATCTTTTTTGTTTGTAAAATTATGTCTTTGCTGCTGTATTTATCTCCAGGTGACTGACCACAAAGGCACAGTGAGGAGCTGTACGAGGCCAAGTGAAGAGGAGGCAGCAGGAGCGTTGCTCAGTGTTACACTCATCCTCTATGGCACCTACCACCCACACAGGTCCACACATGGTATGTGAACGTGTCAACTTGTCTCAGTACTTTGAACTCATGCAAACTGAGGTGAGCGTGGCGTCAGGGTTACCGTAGGGGAGTGATGTATGCACTGAGCGTACCTCAAAATACCAAGTGGCAAATTAATCGATGCACAAGTTAATTAAAGAGCAGACTAGAGAGAAATAAACAAACTAATTTAACGACAGAAATTCGAAGAGAAATTTAAAATATGCTATCCTTATTACTCCAACTTTTCCACAAGTGCTATGTGGAAACTTCCTCAAACTCGGCTCCTACCACCACCTGCCATCGCTGCCTCTACGGCTGAGCCACAGTAGGCAGAAAGAGACAGTGGACTGACCACAGGGACTGTGATGTGTAATTACAGTGTGACCCCTGGCTGCACCTCCTCAGTCCCACCTCCCTCCTCCACGTTGTGTGTCAGCTCCCCCGGTGCACACAAACGCTGCACACACACACACCTCGTTAGCCACACCGCCACAAAGCCGCAGCACCGTCCTCCCTGTCCCTGTCGGGGGTTTCGGGGTTGTTAGAATCACCGATGCATGCTGGGAGAGAGACGTTGAACCAGACTTTCCTGTTGATCTCTGTCAACAGGAGTTCCCAGCGGTCATGGAGGTCCTGGAACATCATGAACGTTTGATAGAAAGTCAGGGATTGGACCAGATGTGCTGTTAAAGTCAGGGAATTTTGGCTTTATTTTATATGTTTAGTTTTTCTTTGTATTGAATCATTTTTTTAGCCAAACTTGAGTGGAAATGACAGTGTAAGAGGGGATGGAGGAATGTTTTTAGGGCATGAAAGTACTCCTGCTCAGTGATGGAAACCTGTGATGGAAAAGTCATGGAATTTCACCTGAGGGCCACAGTGGGACCCCCCCCCCCCTCTCTCTCTCTCTCTGAGTGTGTCGATGTGTGTGTCTTGCTCTGTTGCTCTCTCGTCTCTTTCTGTCAAGATGCTGATCTCTCTGTTGAGAAATCAATGGCTTTCCCCCTCCTCCTCTCCCTCTCTCTCCATCCATCCATGTATCCCTCCCCATGCTCCTGGATCTAACCCAAGTTCAAGCTGTTAGTCAATCTGCTGTCCACACACACACACACACACACACACACACACACACACACACACACACACACACACACACACACAGCTCAGTCACAGGTTCTTACAGTGTTGGTATTCCTCAGTCTTATCCCCAGTGACATTATTCTGTAGCACTGTGCCTCACTGTGCTCCAAGCATCACCCACAGTCATGACTTTGTGATTATAATTTCCTTACAAGCTCCTATTATGCTGCATGCAGAATGCATTTGAATGCTGTTTGGAGATTATGATGTTTCTAATATGTATGTGAGAGAAATTATTTTAGTCTTCATAGGCTAAATATGAAGCCAAAGCCAGCAGGCTGTTAGCTTAGCTTAGCTTAGCTT
Organism: Acanthochromis polyacanthus; assembly: GCF_021347895.1. Taxonomy (NCBI): domain Eukaryota; kingdom Metazoa; phylum Chordata; class Actinopteri; family Pomacentridae; genus Acanthochromis; species Acanthochromis polyacanthus. The sequence goes on along the minus strand of NC_067124.1, from coordinate 1,467,228 downwards.
AAAAAACTGAAAGCAAGGGCAGGCCACCTTTGTATGTATTAAAGCCCATAATGTGTTAATTATCTACCGTCAGAGGCGCTCATGCTTTGTCAGCTGCTTGCTCCTGTTTTCAGGCCTTATGATAAGTTAAGCTGGTTGTAGTTTCATAATCATCTTTCCAGCTCATCCGAAGCATTTTTGGATGGGGCTGAGGTCAGGACTCTGTGCAGGCCAGTTCTTCCACACCAACCTGGGAAACATGTCCTTATATACTCAGGTTTGGACACCACAGCATTACCATGTTTAAACAGGAAATATGAAAGCATTTAACTGCTATAAACGATTCTGTATGCTGGAACATTAAGAGCGTACAAACTATAACAAAACATCCATACCCAATTAAGAGTGTACAAGAACATATGCAATTGTCCAGTAGCCAGATCTTTTTCTGTTTTTTGGGGGGTCACATATTGGTAAATGTTGTTTCGGTCATTTATTGAAGAACTCTGCAGGTTCACTGATGTTACTGGGTCTGCTCATGTGTGCATTTTAGCATTTAGTCCGAATTTTTGTCTGTTTAACTCTGAAGCTTCCGTGAAGGCTGTTTTATTGTGGCTCGTAGATATCCAGTATTTAAATGATTTCTGTCTGATTCCAGTTCAGCTGTGTTTATATATAGACCACATTTAAACCCCAGTGGGAGTAGAAATTGCCAGGCAAATAATATACACAATTTTTTCTGACCCCTGTACCCCTTATTACCTCTTTACTTCATTGGAGTAGAAAAAGGAGCACTGTTAGAAGGTTAATTGGCACACAAAGCGTGAAGTGATGCAGTCTAAAACAACACTTCTGCACTCTGCACCATAAGCTACAGCCATCAAGATGTAAACAAAAATTCAATATCATAACTTTCATAAAAACAGGATTTATTGCAGGACTGCTGTCGTAGACTGCATTTATTTTGGCTAAGCACATAAACTGGCAGCTCAGTATATGCTGTCTTAATTGAGATTAAACTGATTTCTGGGCAAGATAAAATTACAAATATTTTTGCCATTCAGTGGATAATAATATCAGGAGCAAACAAATAAAATGTGGTTGCTATTGTAAGAGAAAGATTTTATGCTGGAATGGGATATAATGGCAACTGATTGATGATTCTGAGCTCTCTGATCTTCCTGCTTATCAAGAAGGTGCAAGATATTCCCAGATTCATTTAATTCCCTTTTCATTTGCAATTTAATTAGCAGACTTGGTCACAGACTATTTCGTAAAGCGAATAAGTTTGTACTTGCACACAGCGTTTAGCCTTGAATGTACCCGGCTGCATTTGCTGCACAAAATCAGATATTTATGATGTCATGTAATGTTTGGCAATGCAGTTATTCTTTAGAGATACAGTAAGTAAACAACTCACTAAAACGGCTCTTTGCTAACGTCCTCCATGTTGGTTTTATGCCATTTACCGTGCACAAAGCTCACAGTGAGGTTTACACTCATGATATGTAGGATGAAGCCACAGCTCCAGCCTGGTTGTCTTTGTGATCCAGCCTTGTCCGTGTGGGTGTTTTTCTGCCTCTGTAACTGTGTTTGCCCCAGTGTGTGTTTGTTTGGTGGCTGTGCAGCCAGTGAAGGTAAATTGCTGTGATTATGTGGCAGTAATTGAACAGGGATGGTGTGTTTAATTGAGTTGTTGTTTCCTGATGTTTCTCTGTAGTAGCAGGAGCCGCCGAGCTGACAGGTGCCTCGTCTCGCCTCGCCAAGATGAGAGTTTGAGGGGGGGTTTTCTATACCGTCGGCTTTGTTGTGTCTCTTTTAGCTGTGTTTCTGTGTGTTTTGACTTAATGCTGTATGTTTGGAGAGGGAATGTGTGGAAGTGTGTGTGTGATGTGAGTTTGACTGTTTCAAGCATAAGGAAGCAGGAGGATCATGAGATGGTTCTCTGAGCTCCTACAAGTTATATACTGAATGTTTATAAGGATTTATAATCTTAAATGTATGCGCATACAGGCCTACTTTCATGTATAGGTGTCCGTGTGTGAGTGTGTGCTTGTATCTTTCAGTGTGTATGTGTGTGTTATGGGTGATGTGTGCATGTAGCTCTATCTGATCTGCCTCCTGGGCTCCATGGCCCAAATCAAATGGTAGGAAACATCAATTTCACCATTCCGTTTCCTCCTCCTCCCCTTCCTCTCCTCCTCTCTCCTTGTATAATTTCTCCTCTCTTCTTCCCATCCTCCCCTCCAGCTCCTCTCCTCCTTCTCTCCTCCCCTCCTCGGTGTCTTTCTCTCTGCGGAGGTGTGATTACGTTCCTCCTCTGAGCACCAGTGATCTGAGGGTTCAGTGTGTGTGTGTGTGTGTGTGTGTGTGTGTGTGTGTGTGTGTGTGTGTGTGTGTGTGTGTGTGTGTGTGTGTGTGTGTGTGTGTGTTTGGTGACTGGTTGGTGATCTGAGCAGCCCGGCGCTGGGTATTGTGCAGCGCAATTCACGGACGACGTCTCCAGATGAATGCCTCCATTCACAATTACAGCCTCTCCATTAGCTGCAGCCCTCGCTGCCTTGTTGTTGTCTTTTCTTCTTCTCTGCAAAAAAAAAAAAAAAGCAATTAAAGCAGGACAAAAACAAGCTAGAAGAACACAAGCGGTGTACCTGGAAAAAGGAGGGAAAAAACAGCAGAAACAGCAAGGGAAGGGGTGAGGGAGTGTGTGTTTGAGGGGCAGTGATTCTTGAGTCGGGATTCACACTGCACACCACTGTTTTATTCTCAAGAAAAGCCTCCTGGATTCATTTGAACATTCATGCATGAATTCAATCTCCTTTAAGACACTCGTACCTCTGCTCAGTGTGGGATATATATTCTTCATTTCGGTGTTGTACTGTAAGTGTGCTCGCCTTGTAGCTCCACCCTTTAAAGGATCGCATTTCTTTTTCAAGCACAGAAAGTTGAGAAACACCCTATAAATTGGCATTTTGGTGCTGCTTTCCAAAAAAGAATTTAGAGATAAAACATAAGATTACTTTTGTGAAGCTTTTTTTTTTTTTTTTTTTACAGTCTCACACACTTTACACTTCGTACATGCAGAGAAGGAACAGTGGCATGTCCTGCTCCAAGTTATTTTTATAGAATGTTTCTCTGTGTAGTTGTTTCTTTTTGCTAAATACATTACTGTTCAAAAGTTTGGGGTCATCCAGATAATTCCATGTTTTCCAGTAAAACTCCCACTTTTATCCATGTGCTAACATAACTGAACAAGGGTTTTCTAATCATCAATGAGCCTTTCAACACCATTAGCTAACACAATGTAGCATTAGAACACAGGAGTGATGGTTGCTGGAAATGTTCCTCTGTACCCCTATGGAGATATTCCATTAAAAATCAGCTGTTTACAGCTACAATAGTCATTTACCACATTAACTATGTCTGCACTGGATTTATCATTCATTTAACGTTATCTTCAATGAAAAATCTGCTTTTCTTTCTAAAATAACAACATTTCTTAGTGACCTCAAACTGTTGAACGGTAGTGTATGTCTAGGAGAAAAATGCATAATCTAAGTTAAGATTTAGAATAATGTCAGTGAGATCAGCATTAAAACACGCTGCATCTTTCTATTGTAAGTCACTTGTGGAAATTTTGAAATTCACACAAAAAAGAAGAATTCTGCTCTAAACTGCCATTTATAGAATAAACTGCAGAGTAAATACATTGCACAGCTACTGCTGAAAAAATGAAAGTTATAGATCGGATCAAAAACAGGGTTTCAATTCAACTTTAGGTGATGTATAAAGTAGTAAAACATGGTTCATACTAACAGAACCAAAGATTTCAATGAAGTCAAAAACAAATAGTTTGTTTTTATTCTTTAATTTTATATTTTCATTCCTTTCCTTGACCCATGTGGTGCATTTAGAGCGCCACGGCCAGTTTTATCCTACATTCTAAATATTTGTTAGAAATGTATTTGACGTTTGGATAGACTCATCGCTGGTCAGGCATACCCTGCCTTACAGTGCTCTAACCGTACTTTCCTGCTTTTCTTTTTTGTTTCAGAGGGACCCCTGCAGAGCATTGTGTACATGGGTTCCCAGCACCCTGTTCCTCACAGAGTGTTGTACCAGAGGGACCGTTATCCCCCTCTGGACCTGATTCAGTGGATCTACCAAATGGAGAGAGACAGGAAAGTGAGAGCTGCTGATATCACCGTTCCAGCCAGACACAAGGTACAGTAGAGTACACGGAGCTGGAGCACACACATCTCACACTTCACACACACTGTGATTTACTATTCCAATAAATCACTTGCGCTGCCTAATTTCCTATGGATTTCAATTTCCCCCTGGACATATCTGCATTGATCAACTTCAGGTGTAAGGATGTGCCAGGCGTCGCTCACTGTGACACTGAAGAATGGCTCACAGGTCTCTGCCATACTGTACGTCTGTGTTTGTGTGTGTGTTTGTGTACGCGTGCGTGCGTGAGGATACAACAGTGGGATTTGTGCACATGCAGCATTTCTGTTCAGCGCTTTCGTCACTGTCGAGGATTTAGGATACAAATCCTTGAGTCTCAGTAATAACATCTGAAAATGTCAGAATCATACTGACAGAGATAGGGATCAGACGGTTGAATCGGGACTTGAGATATTGTCATTCTGATCATATCTGCTGTTACACCGAGTCTAGGCCTGATTATAAAAAACAATTAAATAGCATTCTGGCTTTTTCAACATTTGTAACTGCAGGAGCAAAAAAGGTGGGAGTATGACACCCCTTGGAAATAAGAGGACATTCTGTGGTCCACTTCATCATCTCTCAGCTCAGCGTTTGAACTGAAATAAATAGAATTCTCTTTCAGACTTTGCATTATCCTCTCACAATCACCGTAGTCTCCTGTCTCCGTCCTTTATGCTGCATTATCAGGCCAATTACAGCTCTGACAAAAGTGTGCCGCTGGTCGACAGGTAGCTGTTTGTGTGCATGTCGCTGCCCGACGTGTCCTTGCAGTGGTACACGGTCCCCGGGCCTGTAGATGAGTTTTGAGCCGGTGTTAGGAGGCAACGACGAGGTCTGACAACGTCTTTACCCCAAGTTCCTCCCCTAGAGGCAGATCTGAATGGATTGCAGAGGCAAGGAGGAGAAATAAATTGGAGAAAAGGATAAATCGATGCTTGGCGGAGAGGCAAACAGACCTTCCAACCCCCGGCCCAGACACACATATACACACACACACACACATGTACCACAGCATGGCTTTTTTTCCTTGGGCTGTATTGGATTGGTATGCAGAGCCGAGGAGAGAGACGCTCAGAAAAAGACTTGGCCTACAAATGATGTCCTTTGTTTGATCCATTAGGTTGGAGGGGGGGCTGGTTGGTGGGTGGATGGGGAGGGTCGTCCCACAGAGACGGTGGAAGGGCTGGGAAACAAACATCTCTGTCTGTGAGCCTCTCCCTCTCTCTTTCACCAACACTTTCTCATCTGAGGGAGGAGAGAGATCAGCTCCAGGAAAAGCTGGTTGTCATCTGTTTCTGTTGATGAGTTAGAGGGCAAAAAGGATATAGTGTAGGTGTGTGTGTGTGTGTGTGTGCGTGCATGTGCGTGTGCGTGTGTGTGTGTGTGTGTGTGCATTCCACTGCTTGAATATATGCTAAATTTACCAATGTGAAGCTTTTGATCTGAGGGATGTTTTTTTCTGGTTTATTACCACTTGTGGTTTATTTTTTTGTAGTTGTGGTCCTTCCCTGTGGCTAATAATAACACCCACTAAGCTCAGCAAGTTAAGCGCTGAAGACTGGGAACTCAGTGACACCACTAAAAACCAAGTAATCTAATGATCAGGCAGTTTTGTTTTGTTTTATCCTGTAAGTAAATAGAGAATATTATCCATTAATTCCGCACTATAATGTGCCTGTACAGTATAAGCCAAAAAAAAAACACTGATGCAACAAAGAGAATAATGACTTTTCATGAAGTTGTATTTTATTTTTAGCCACGCTAGCAGCATGGCTCTGGAAATGCTAATGTCAGTGTGGTTCAGGTCATTTCACTGCTTTGATCCAGACAGAAATATGTCAACAGCCAACAGATGGATTACAAGGAAATTTTGTACAGATAACCAAGTGACATTTGTGCAAATTTATGTTATATTTGAATAGAAAATTACCAAAGCCACCGAGACTTACAGTTGCTGATGAAGAAATATCTACAAAACTAATGACATTCCTGTCAAACTCACCTTCAAAAGTCTGGGGTCACTTAGAAATGTCCTTATTTTTTAAAGGAAAGCAGTTTTTTTTCAGTGAAGATCACATTAAAGAAATGATAAATCCAGTGTAGACATAGTTAATGTGCTAAATGACTATTGTAGCTGTAAACAGCTGATTTTTAATGGAATATCTCCATAGGGGTACAGAGGAACATTTCCAGCAACCATCACTCCTGTGTTCTAATGCTACATTGTGTTAGCTAATGGTGTTGAAAGGCTCATTGATGATTAGAAAACCCTTGTTCAGTTATGTTAGCACATGGATAAAAGTGGGAGTTTTCATGGAAAACATGAAATTGTTTGGATGACCCCAAACTTTTGAACGGTAGTGTATGTTTTGTGTTTCATTAGCAAAAGTTAGCATGCTAACATGCTAAAATTCAAGTTTCCATAAGTTTTCGTGAATCCTTCTTACTTGCTGCTTAAAACTGAACGAGTGGTTCTTGCATAAGACAGACTGCAGACATCATCAGACCCCCTTCACTCTCCAAATATATTTATAAGATGCCATCAAATCCAAACGTCACCCTCCCTCCAATTATTTATGCACCCATTTTGCTCCATCACTGCTCACCCTGCCTACACTCCAACACACTTTTTCCTCAGACATGCACTATTCTCAGCTCTTCACCAGCAGCAGCATACAACACCATTTATTTTAGCTTGGGAGTTCTCTTTTCACTCCATGTCTTTTTATAGTTTTGTCGTTCATACTGTACTCCCCGCTGTGCTTCTATTTTCATGAATGCTGTGAGAAATAATTGAAAGCGCAGTGTACGGTGCCGTCTGTTGCAGCGCTCCCACTTCCTCGTGCCTTGTAAATACTGTATCACTAAAACCCCCGCTGTAAGCTGCCGGCTCGGGATTCCTCACAACTCTGAGACGTCAACACTCACTGAAAAACTTGAGCCAAGATCAAATCGTAACTGGAGTCTGAATGTCGCTCCCATGGACAGAGACGGTTTTTGATTGATTTCAAATTCAGCTGTTTGTCCTTGTCTTTTTTCTTCAGAAAACAAAGTTGAATCAGATTTCTCTGAACAGCTCGTGTCCCATTTCCTCTGTGGGTTTTCTCAGTTTTTTTCACCCATGACTTCCATAAGGAGGGGGGAAAGGATGTCAAAGGAGTTACGACTCCTGCTGCAAATGTTGGTGGTGTGAAGTTCAGCAGATGGAGGACCTCAAGGAGTCCTAACAAGAGCAAAAAATGTACCACAACTGCTCTAAATAAAGTCATCACTCCTTAGAAATTAGATTAAATGGCCATTTCACAGATTTCACACATAAATGTGAGTTTTCAGAAAATATCAAATTATTCTTTTAGCGGGAAGGCAGGGTCTAGTGAAGAAGACACCGCATTGCCTCATGGGAAATGTAGGATCCAGTGTTTTGTAGCTTGCCCCACAGGAAGCTCTGTACACTTCTAGTACTACATGTTTGTCATTAATGCCTCTGCTCTATTAACCAGGTAAGGAAAACTTCTGGAAACATGATGGCTCAACTGAGCCTCAACAAGCCTCTGACATCCAGAGTTGCCTACAAGGTGAGTTCCATCACCGCCTGTTCAGCTGCACTGCTTCTCTCTGTGCATTTATTTTCTGTTGTAATGAATTTAGAGAGGGTTTTTGTCCTTTGTTTTTTATTTGGATGATTAAAAACAGGAGACATTGAAGAATGAATTTTGGAAGAGAAAAAAAATGTGATTTTGTGAATCAGATAAATGCTTTTCAGGCATGTGGCATTTAGCCCATTTGGCCTCCATAATGCTTTTTTATTGGATATATGGTTGTTTCTGCAGCCGAAACAAATATTTAATGGAATTAGCATCTATTTTGATAATCACTTAATAAATTAATTCATTAAGAAAAAGATTTTTTGTAATAATAAAAATACTAACCACACTCTTGTAGCAGCTTTTCAGCAATGAATTTTTAGCTTTTCTTCAGATTTATATGTGCGTTTTGGATTGATGTGTGGTAAAAATAAACTTTTGAAGGGAGCCATTATTTTCAGCCTGTTTAGTTCCTGTAGACTGTTTTCTGAGGACATACGCTCATAATAGTTATTAATACATTCAACAGTTACATCAGGCAGGTGTTGCACAGAAGTCGTCCCTGAGATCTAGACCTGCAGCTGAGATGGAGCTTCATGAAACCAAGACTGGTGGGAATGATGTGGACGGACGGAGCAGGTCCTTACCATCGCAGGTCGTCCAAGACGTCGCCATGGCGCAGGTGCAACAGTCAGCCTCCTCAGATGCAAAAGATGAAGGAACTGTGCTCAGACAGGCAGGGGAGGGAACTGAAGACACAAACATGAACCATGGTTAAATAAAGACTGTTATTTTCCACAGTGCAGCAAACCAATTGATCATGAATCAATTCCCCGTACTGTATTTCCACTGTGTAGCCTCAGTGTGAGCAGAGATTATTTATTGTGGATTCTTAACTTGGCTTTAAAGCTCCATCCCTCTCCCACCCACAGAAACACACACAAACACAAATCCTTCCCCAAAAAACAAACAGTTTCAGGAGCAGGTCTCAGTGCTCATCTCCCCCTCCTCGTTTGCCTTCGCAAGTTGCAAAGGTTAGTGAAAGATATGTTTGTCTTTTTCCACTTCAATGAAGGGTGAATTCAGCTCAGTGCAATAAGAAACGGATTACTCATTCATTAAAGGGGCTGCGTCACTCCTCATTGAGTTGGACAAATAACAAATTAATTCCTAGCCGCCTAATTTCTCTCTGTTCTCCACTGAATTTCCGATAACGTCGAATTACTGATCACAGCCATGTGAGCTCCCTCAACTTTTTATCAATTCATTAAAAATGTGCCACAGCGGAGATGCTACTGAGGAAATGCTCTCCCTTTTTTCTGCATGCTTCCTTTAGCAGCACAACGCTGTATACAAACAGAGAGCAAGTCGAGTGTTTCGCTGAAATTAGGAAATTAAAAAACACCAGGAACCGTTACGGGAAAAGTTGCTTTGTTGCCGTTTTGGAATCAGCCTGAAACTTTTTAGCAGATCATCCTAATATGAAGCAAAGATGTCAGTAATAGGAGCTCTTTTTGAGTCAAGTGCAGGTCTGTTGATAGCGGTGTTTTGTAAAGTAGCAGTAGTGTATTGACAGGGCAGTATTGATGTTTCAATTAGAGCAGCGTTACATAGTGCTGCAGCATGGTAACACGGTGCGTCTCCTGCCATCTGCTCTGCCTCCACGTCTGACGAACGAGGCACGTGGGGCTAATCGAGCCGCACATGAGCGATGGGACCGCGAGATCTATCACACGCACACACACTTATCCTATGCGCACGTCCTTATGCAGAAAAATGGGGGGAAGGACGATGGAGAGCTCCTCAGCCCTGCTGTTTAAACAGCCTTCAGAAAGCCTGTGATTCCTCCCCTTCTCCCTTCACATGTGCCACAGGAGCAGCCAGCAGGTTATTTTTCTGACAAGGAAACGGGCAAAAGCACCAGATGCACGAGTTAGAATTCTTCAAAAGCTCATCTGATGGAAAGACAAAAAAGGGAACTGCTTCTGCCAGGTTTTCTCGTGCTGGGACGGTCTGAAATAACAGTGTGCAGTATGCCTGGCGTTATTGCCTGCCAAACCACACGAATCAAAGACCTCATTGTGTGGATTACCTCGTTAATCTGTTGATGCCATTGAGTAGTATTGCAGGTGTTAATGTGCCAGTTTTTTTCCCTCTCTCTCTTCTCTTATTGGGGAGGTGTAGCGTTAGGTTTGTAATCTGCTTTAAATGCTTTCTGGGGAATGAGACGCACTGAAACCCAGCCAAGAGAGCTCTGCTATGATGAAGAGCTTTCTCTTAATACAGCACACAGAGAGGACTGACTGACTGAGGCTGCTGATGCCAACGGGGACGAGCTAGCGAGCTACACGCCCCACGCCACTTGTTGAAATATATGACTGCATGAATAATGAAAGAGGAAGAGGGAAGTGATATTGCTAAAGCAGTCCCACAATGACATCCATCACAGAAACGCCTCATTGCTCTTCTTCTTCTTCTGTTTCCTCCTGCAAAAACTCCAACTTGTGTCTCTTTGGTGGAGCTAACCAGAGCTGTGGCTGCCTGAGCTGATAGACTTTAGAGGTGAACTCTTAAACCAGAAAGAGAGAGATAAAGAGGCAGAAAGAGAGAAAGACAGAGGGAAAGGGACAGAAAGAGAGGTAATCCTTGCTTTTTTCTGCTCCCCGGGGTGGTCTCTTCATCCAGGGCCTCAAAGAGGGACAGAATACACCTCCCTGCTACAATGGAGGGGACCCACAGGGGCTGCTGCTATCTGTGTGTGTGTGTGTGTGTGTGTGTGTGTGTGTGTGTGTGTGTGTGTGTGTGTGTGTGTGTGTGTGTGTGTGTGTGTGTGTGTGTGTGTGTGTGTGTGTGTGTGTGTGTGTGTGTGTGTGTGGTGGGGGTGCAGCTTTAAGCAGGCCTTTGAGTGGCCTAATTGCATTGGAATACAGCAGTCTGAGAGCTGGCTCAGATCACGGCGGGCTGCTGGAGGGGTTAGCGCCCGCACCTCGACAGCCACACTCAGCAAAAGAGCCCCGGCACAAAGCACACAATTAATGCTCTCCCTCTCGTTAACTCTCTCCCCACTTTTTGTCCTCTCCTACTTTTCTCTCATTCTCCTCCTTCTCACCCCCATATCTTAGCCTCTCTCCTCTCTCCCCCTCTCTCGTTCCTCCCTCCCTCCCTCCCTCCCTGCAGACCGGCTCAGTATGTCGTCACTCACCCACTGTATTAATCCTCCCATACAGCCTGTCAATCTCTCTGTCTTTGATGCACACAACAATTACAGTAAGGATGAAAGGCGTGGGTCGGCTCCCGTTATGTAAGCCTTCGCAGGAATTATTGATATCTGAACAGCTAATCTGAAATAAAAACTCCTTATTACTTTGCAAGAAAACAATCCGTGCTGCTGCATATAGTCCAGAGTCTACAGTCCATCTTAAAGTCTCAGGATGTCTATTGTTTTGAAGGCCGTAATTAAAAATACACATTCATATACATCGGTTATATTTGTACATATGTATTCTTCTGATCTTTGAGTTTGTGTGGCTCTAATAAAAGCCAGACAAAAGGAAACAAATATGCATTTAGTCCAGATTGTTCCCTGAAGATGACGCTTTGGTTACACAATAATATTCCACCGGGGACTATTTGCATCTTAGTGGCACTAAACATTTGACCATTTTATCTTATGTAGAGACAGTTCTAGCTTCCAAACTCTTAACCTCTGAACAACTAGCGGATTATTTGAATGGATGATTGCTTGATTGATTGTTCATTTAGGTGATTAAAGCAATAACAACAATAAACATTGTCTCTTCGTAGCCTCCCAGGTATGAATATTTGCTCTTTTGTCTTCGTCTTTTTTTAGAAAAATTCAAAGATTCTCTGCAGAAATGTTCAGTTCATTGCTTTGAACAAAATGTGTTACGTTTTCCACTCAAAAAGTTCAGTTAAAGTTCCATCTACACTTTCTTCACCTCGTAAAAAAAGAAAAATCTGTCACTTTGCAACATTTTTTGCTTCAAAAGTTAACCTACTAGACACTAAAAGCTCTTTAGATCACTGAAAAGTCCATTCACTGGAAGGTTCAAGTTTTTACATCACACTTGTGTAAAACTGACTGCAGGACGGCAATGGGCTTCAGGATCAGTTGTGATGACACAAAATCTGCCTTTATCATAAAGTGGGGAACTGAGATTTAAGATGAGCGCTGAGAAGCTTTCCCTCTCCAGCAGAAAAATGTAAAAACACAACTCTCGTGCCAAATCCCACATATATATCATCGTGCAAGCCAAGAAACAGTAAACACCACACATCTTTAAGCAGAGCGGGACTGTACATGTAGATACAGTTAGAACATTCTGGTTAGCTGCAGCTCTACATAAAGTGGTGGTTTTGGTGTAATGTCCTTCTAAACATCATTCCAAATTACTGTCAGAAGGTTAAAGATGCCAGGTCAGTGTGTGTTCCCTCTGCAGCAGACAGCAGACAGTTCATTACATACGTTAACGTCATTATTCTGTCCTCCAGCTTGGACCCAACTGTCCTCGTCTTTAAATAGGACTCAGTGGACAGAGCAGTGGAACAATCAGTGATTTTAAAAACATATCATATTTAACCAGCCCCTCCTTTGATTTCCTTTATTACATGAGCCATGTCTTAATAAAATCTAATTATTTCCGCTCACAGGACGCTTTCTGGTGAGAAATTGGCAGAGGGATGTGAGCTGATGTATGGGGAGACAGTCGCCTAATTAGAGCGTTAGAAATTGAATCTTTACAGCACACGGGTCATATAATTATCCTACTGTTAATTTAACGCTTACATTCTCTACTGTTCATTTTTATTCCCTTAAATGTAGTTTGGCAGCGGCCCTCGCTGCTCAGCACCGGGTTTTAGTGTAGGAGAGGAGGCGGCGTGGCCCCTAACGCTGCCCCCTCTGAGTGATTGAATAACTGCGGACCCTGCAGTCCAAATAACAAGGCTCGCATCATTTATGCATTGTTAAGCCATGTAATTGAAACGAGCCATAGTTTGCATATTACACCATTAAAATAATGTGCTTTGCGTTTCTCCCAACACGACTATTTAAGCCTGTGTGGCGATGTGGTAATTCCTTGAATTACAGCCTAATTACCACAATGTTCTTTTGATTTGGCCGATTTCAATGTTACGCCACAATAATGTTCAATATTACCAGAATGAATTACTGAGCCGTGCCTGGAAACTTTTCCTGCTATGACTTGAATCCTGGCGGCTTCATGTGCTCTAAGTGCAGCTGGATTCACATCTATAAAGGATTATTAGTCTATGAAATGAGATCCATTAAAGGCCCAATCACTAACACTTAATTGAAGAGCTTGAATTATACATGAAATATGAGCATTTTGTGCGTTTCTGCCTCCATCATCATCGCCGGCTTTACGTTGCTGTGTACGAGTGATATTCACAGTTGTTGTTGTTGTTGTGTACTGTTTATCCATGCAGTAAAATGCTTGTCTTTAAGTGATAGCAGTTTCTCTCCTATATTTGAACATATTCTACATTTTGGCTTCACATTTGTGCCTTTAAAGGATAACTACAGCAAACTATGCATTAAATACACAATGTATAGCCTCACATTACTGTGAAGATGATTGCCTGTTTATTTTTGATTCTGTTTTTGCAGCTTCAAAGATTAAAAAATACTAATTTTGACCACTAAAGCAATATCGAAGCAAAAAGTAAAACTTGTGCCACAACTTAAAATCAGCACATGAATTGAAAATCCCAACCAGGTTAGAACAGACATTTTGCATTTAGCCCTTGCCCTTGGTTCCACGCCCCTGCGTTGTTCACAGACCTTACTCTATGCACATGACATGTGTCCTTGTGTGAACTTTTTGAATAAATTTACGTTGCCAAGAATGATTTGTGAGTGTGAATATTCACCGCGCAGACTTTTGTGTTTCACTGCACAGTTTGAATATTTTCGAGTGAAAATATTTCTTTGATAATTGCTTTTTATATTGCCTTTTAATTTTACTGCAGGTCCAAGTTATTAAATAAAATGTTTAATTACAGTTTCAGTCATTTGCATAGTTTGAAAGTTATAAATTGTGGATATTGAAGAACTGTCTGTGCTGATTTATAGGTTTAATTTGTGGCCACTGTGAATTGTTGTAGGCCATAGACTAACAAAAGGTGCTTTTTAAATTGCATACATAGAGTAGGAATTATTAATGCCTTCTAATATACAGATTAAGAAGCTGCTTCAGAAGTTAGAAGGTGGAAACATTCCTCTGCCAAAATAAATGTACAAGTTTTGTTTGTGATTTTTTTTTTTTTTTTTTTGCACAGTTTGCTTTATCTCGCTGGAGAGTGAGGAGCAGCTTTGAGAACAGACATAATCTCTTTCATCTTTTTCAGTTTTTCCAGCCCTTTCTCTCTCTCAGGGCCCTGCACTCTTTACTCCTCCCTCCTTTATCCCGGCGAAGGCTTTGTCCCCGCAGCAGAGAGCCTCTCTAAATAGAGGCCTTTAGATAGTCCAGGAACAGGGGGGAGCAGCAGCGACGCGACTGCTGTTGTTTCATTTACCTCTCCCTATGGCAACCAGCAGCAGTCGGCCAGGAATGTCCCCTCTCTGGACAAAGTCCTGGTCCCTGAAGCTGACACCGAGGGGAACGACAGCTGGGACGGGATGGAAAGCTGCCCTCCCTGCCCCTGGACTGGAGGCCTGAGTTTGGACTTAATCCTCCTCTTCACTTCTGTCTATCTTCACTTTAGTGGATGATGAGGAGCTGGAGAAGCTTTTCACACACTATTAACTCTGTAATCGTTCTCTATAAGACCTGAAAAAATAATTTCTAAATCTCTTCTGGTGATGTAAAGAATCCTGGAAGCCCCTCAGTACTGTTGCACCACGCTCTAATGGTCTCACATATAGATCCTTTACAGTGCTGTAAACAACCATTTAGAGGTGATGAAATCCCTCCAACTGCATTTATCAAAGCAGCATTTGGAGAGAGACTAAAATTATAAAAATGCAATAAATTCTTCAAAGTAATTCAGACTATATCATCTTCAATCCGGGGACCCTCCTTTTTTTCTGTGTGGAGCCACTCCCACCACACAGAACTTGTAAAATTCACTTTACAGCCTGGTTGGACACAAAAGTTGATCTGTTTACTTTATAGGCTGTTAAAAGTTTTAAACAACTGACCGACATCTACATTTACAAGTCTGCAGCTGAGGAAGAATACACTAGTCTACATTTTTACAAGCATTAATCACAGAAAGTGCACAAGACTCTGTCATTATAGATGTGATCAGCAGTGACTCACGTACACATTAAGAGCAGAAGAAATGGCTTTAAAGTGATGCCAGCAGCCAGTGTAGGTGTTCACGTTTACAATATGAGAGAAAAAACATGAAGCTTTTACCTGGATGCTCTAAACGCGTCAGATTGCAATTTTAAAATTTATTCCAATGTAGTAATTGTGTTACAAGATTTTTTTTAAATAAAATTGATTTGATGGAAAAATGCCTGAACTTTTTCTTTTACCAGATATTTCAATTTAGAAATCAAACTTGTCTTATTATAGCTTTATTCCTCACTTGAATTAGATTTCAAGTGCATGCCAGGACTAAATTAGTGTGAGAACTTCAGTGCTTTATATATATATATATATATATATATATATATATATATATATATATATATATATATGTGATTTTTCAATGAGAAACTATACTTACATCAATATATTTCTCTAAATATACAAATATCCAAACAACATTACACAGACCGTACAGATGTATTAATAGACATGCAGCTACTGTCTTAGCAGAAATGTTGCAGCATAAACTTTTTTTTTTAAATATCCAACCTCTAATATGACGCATGTGCAGTATATTTGAATATCCCTCTATGTGGTTTGTAATCCAGTTCTAAAAGTTTGCTTTTCTGTCGCACGCACGTTTCCAGTGACAACATTTAATTGCATTAATGTGAAAACAACTGCAGCCAACAATAACAACAACATCTAAAGTCTAATAACTAAACAAACGACTTTTTATCTGCACCAAGAGCGCGTTTACATGCTCCCCATCAGAGGAGATCCTGGTCTCCTGGAACTAGACTACCTTCAGTCTGAGTCTGGATAGAACATGATTATCAAAGTAAATCAACTGCATCTTACAGCTGCACTGCTCATCCCGGTGCTCCGTCTCTCCATGCTGCACTCCGGCTCTCCGCTTCCACGGGAGCCTCAACTTGCACCTCTCCAACAAAGAGAGTAGTGTTAGTTGAGACTTGCGCGCAGCCAATCGGCGCGCCGTTGCCCTTGGTAACCACGTCCATCATCCTCCGACGTCCAATGAGCGGCGGGGGCGGGGCGGAGTCCAGGTGCGCCTCGGCGTACTCTTGGCAGAGCGCCTGGGAGCCGCCTGTGGGCAGGAGAGGATCTGTCAAATGCGAGGTTCCTTTAATAAGAGCGACCAGTCCGGCTCCGAGAGTCATGGCGACCGCAGCGTCTAACCACTACAACATCCTCACCTCCAGCGCATCCATCGTGCACTCGGAGCCCGGCAGCATGCAGCAAGCCACGGCGTACCGGGACGCGCAGAGCCTGTTGCAGAGCGACTACCCGCTGCAGAGCAACAGCCACACGCTCAGCCACGCACACCAGTGGATCACGGCGCTGTCCCACGGAGAGGGAGCCCCGTGGTCCACCAGCCCGCTCGGCACGGAGCAGGACATCAAACCCGCGGTGCAGGGCGCCCGGGACGAGATGCACAATTCCAGCAGCAACCTGCAGCACCAGTCACGGCCGCCGCACCTGGTGCACCAGACGCACGGGAACCACCACGACGGCCGGGCGTGGAGAACCACCACGGCGGCGCACATACCGAGCATGGCGACGACGAACGGCCAAAGCCTTATTTACTCCCAGCCGGGCTTCAGCGTCAACGGGCTGATCCCGGGCAGCGGGCAGGGGATGCACCACCACAACCTGAGGGACAGTCATGACGACCACCACAGCCCGCATCTCAGCGACCACGGCCACCCTCCGTCCCAGCATCAGCACCAGCACCGGCCGCAGAGCCACCACGACCACTCGGACGAGGATACGCCGACCTCGGACGACCTGGAGCAGTTCGCCAAACAGTTCAAACAGCGGAGGATCAAGCTGGGCTTCACGCAGGCGGACGTGGGACTCGCCCTGGGGACCCTGTACGGAAATGTGTTTTCCCAAACCACCATATGCAGGTTTGAGGCCCTGCAGCTCAGCTTCAAAAACATGTGCAAGCTGAAGCCTCTGTTGAACAAGTGGCTGGAGGAGGCGGACTCCACCTCGGGCAGCCCGACCAGCCTGGACAAAATAGCGGCGCAGGGGAGGAAAAGAAAAAAACGGACTTCAATCGAGGTAAGCGTAAAAGGAGCTTTGGAGAGCCATTTTTTGAAGTGCCCTAAACCGGCAGCGTCGGAAATAATCAGCCTGGCGGACAGTCTGCACCTGGAGAAAGAAGTGGTGAGGGTTTGGTTTTGTAACAGGAGACAGAAGGAGAAACGCATGACCCCTCCCGGAGGAGCGCTGCCGGGGAGCGAGGATGTGTACGGGGACACGCCGCCGCACCACGGGGTCCAGACCCCGGTCCAATGAACTCTGCTGGAACGCTCCTCCAGGACTTGTTTATCCTTTTTATTTATCCCCCAAGGTTATATATAAATCACTGGACTATGAAGCGATATAGTGGGTGTTTTATGTATAATAGATTGCAGTGAGTACTTACACAATATCTGCAGTGAATATCTGAGAAACGGAAAAAAAGTGAGGGGAGGACAGGACATTTTTCCCTGAGCTAAAGGAACATAAGCCTGTGTTGTGTTCTCCGAGGATACATGCCCAGCACTGTGACTCCAGTCGACGCAGTTTCAAGGTGTAGCCCCTATTGTGTATTGAAATTATACTTGACGACAAAAAGGAGGGAGGGGAAGGAGTGGTTTTTAGACGAAAAGCATAGATGAATGGTTTCCATTCGACACTTTTTATATTAAATCCAACGTTTTTTTCTTTATTTTTTCCTTTTTTTTGTTTTTATTTTTTGCTGTGCGTAAAATGGAAAGCAAAGGCGTTTTAGTTTTGTAGCTCCCAAATTGTGCGTCCAGCAGTGAAGGGTGCGTGGGTGGTGCCGTGGAGGGGGTCAAAGGAGTTGCGTTAATGGAGTAAACCGGAGGCCGGTGGAGGCTGCAGCCCCCCGTCAGCCCGGTGGAGTCCAGCTGAGGGTGAGCATCCATCTGTCAGCATTCACACACCGCTGGGAGGCTGCAGGCCATCCAGCTCCCTTATTTATCCTGTGAGGACTGAGGTCAGGGTTTACTTATTATTAGTAGTGGTATTATTAATACGTGCAGCTCATTGGCTCCAATAATTGCTCTGAATGCAGCATTGTGGCAAATAATTAAAAAAAGAATAGTGTGACCTCTATCACGAGCCAACCAGCAGTATAAACAACAAGTCCAGTATTTTTCCACACAATGAGCGTTAAATAATATTATTTCCCCCCTCAGAGCGTCTCCCAGCTCCAGGAAGGGACTCCGTGGCGATTGATTGGATTATATGGCACTTTTCCACCACAGGATGGGCTCTAGATACACAGATCTCTACAGAAAAAAATATGATGGCAGCAACTCTCACAGAACATTTGGATCCACTTTTGTAAATATTGTATAACTTTAAAAGTCATGGCTTCGTTCATTCTCTTTTCTTTCTTCTAATTTTCTTTCTTCACTGGGGCACTTTTTTGGATTGATGTTTTCAAAAACAAGCAGGTTGAGAAGCCAGTTTCCACCCATAGCTACTACCTACTGCCTTGTATTTGTGTGCTGTTCAACGTCCTTTATTTTGTTGCCGAAATTATGTTCATTTATAATTTAGTTGCTTTGTGTTGCGCGTTTTTATTTTGAGTCTCAATTATTATTTTTTAATCGAAGTGAAAGTTTAATTTGTCTAATTTGTCTATGGAGTTTGGTTTCTGTCGTTTGGCGTCGGCTCTTAAATTACAATTGATCGTGTTTCCAATCAGAATTGAGAGCTTTAAAGACTGAATTCAAATTAATCGATGGAGAAAAAAAGGTAGAAAATCGTCCACAAATTAATTAGAGCTGAGTGGATGAAAATGAATGCATCCTCGTGATTAATGTTTGAAAAGAAAAGTAATAATAATAATAATAATAATAATAATACGGCCTTTTACATTTCCTCCCAAAAACACATTTTAGTTGCATCCAAAAAACTGCAGCATATGATCAAAATGATTTTTATTGTTATTATTAATATTATTGCTATTATTCACAAGGTGTTGTTTTATTTGTGAGCTCGTTGCCATGCTTTTAATTTCAGCCATTTTGTTATTGAGTTTTTGTTTTGTTTTGTTTTTTTGCTTTATTATGGGGAGGGGGATTAGACATTTGATTTTCTTTTTTTAGTTTGTTAATGAGATTATAATTTATTCTGCGATGGATTTTTATAGATGACACAAAAAGGGCGAGATATATATGAAATGATACTGAAGAAGGTTTTGTAATGGGAAGGGAAGGGGGAAGACAGATTTTTTTTTTACTTTGCAGCGGGATTGTTACAGCCTGGAACCGTCACAGCTAAATGTACATACATCTTTTTTTTCTCCTCCGTACAGTAGCTTGCTTTTTATTTTATGCAAAAACACAAAACCAGGGATTTTTTCCTCTCCTCTCATGTGGAAACAGCTTTTATTATTATTATTATTGTTCTGTTATTATTAATATGATGTCCCCCTTACACACATTTTCTGTTCTCCTGCTGGAAAACAACGAGCAGAAACCATCGTGGCATTGAAATGTTTCCTCGGTAGCTTTAAGGAATCGATCCAAGTCATAATTCACTGGAAATTCAAGTTGTGGGGATGTAGACCTGTAGCAATCCACCGCTGTTCGTTTCTCCTTGTTTTGTTTTAATTGCTTGTCAAACCAGTTTTATTCTTTATTTTTTCCTTTAATTTATTTTTCGTTTGTTTGTTTTTATTTGTGGGGGTAAAAGAGGGGTGGGTTGGGGTGTTCTAGGCTCTGACATATTCACTGGATGAACTTGGGGGTAGATTTAACGTAGAGGTGATAAATGCCTGCAGGTGTTTGCATCACTTTACACATGAACAACGGACTTGCACATTTTTAAATAATGGGGTTGATATTAAACAGCTTTTTTCCAAACATCCAGGCTAAATGTTTTTATTTTGATTTTATATATACATAATTCTGCATATCAGAAATGCTTCCTGCAGTGAGTTCACTATCTGCTTGACAGCTGGGGTGTTAAAAAAAATCTGCTTCTTGCTTTGAGCCCATTCGTTTGAGTGGAATTAATGGCAGAGAGAAAATCAGGGTTGATGAATGGAAGATTGTGAGCCGATGATGTGTTGTTTTCTGCCCCAGGGCTGCTTTAAATGAACTGCCTTTGACTGAGGGGGAAAAGGAAAAAAATACAGCTCCTATCTAGGGTTAAATTAGTAAAGGGGAGGGTGGTGGGGTCCCAGGACCAAAAAGTGTCCCTTTATGAGGATTGGAACGGGTCTAGAAGTGTCACATTAAAGGTTTCACTGTGTTCTGGTGGAGTCCAGGACTCATCTACAGATCAGTACAAATGGGATTTCAAACAAAGACTTGCTTGTTTTCACCATCTTCTACAAAAATTCCCACCATCTTTAGTATTATTAATATTATTATCATCAACTGATTTCAAAAGGCAAAAAATTGCACCATTTTTCACATTTCTTGACACCTTTAAAGATAAAGTGAAAAGAAACGACCTGGATTTTTAAAGCATCATTATGTGTTTTAAATTACTTTAAATTTACAGGCTTTAAATTTGCCCCTTAAACGTCCGTGTTTTTACAAAAAAATCCGGAGAAAAAAGAATCCTCTGCGGTTTTTCTTGGCAGTGATGCAGCCAGTGGTGACCCTGATGGTGTTTTCTTACTCCTCCACTGAGTCACTTCTCTCATAGTCCCAAAGGAGTCTGTGGTGTGATGTTTGTATGAGCATCTATCTAAAAAAATAATAAATAAATCTTGCCTTGACCTCACAGCCAAAACGCAAAATTGTCGTTTCACGTATTGCTAAAAAAAACACACACAAAAAACAAACACAATGTCAGAAAACACGTTGAGTTGTGTGTTTGTCATGATGATATTAATCCGATTCTCAGCTGATCTGATGTTTGCAGACTGACTGAGGTTTTCCTCTCCTCAGCATTACTGGGAGGATCAATGGGGAATCAATATCTGATCTGACCGATGAACCTGATCAGAACAACAATAATCAGCAGAAATAATAACAAACAGGACGCTTTTTTCTCGCATCTGCAGATCCTAAGGTGGTTTTTATGTTTATATAATGATATTAAATGTGGCGTTTTTCTGCACTGTAATTTCCATTTAAGCACACAGATGCCTCCTAAAGTCTGAGGGTTCTTCTTCCAGAGTGATTTTTTTTTTTTTAAATCAGAGCCAGTATGTTGCAGTGTTACAGTGAGCAGTATGAGTGGCGCGTCAGGATCGTTTAGTTGTTTTGGTGCTGATGCAGGAAGAAACATAGCGATGTTCCTCTCTGATTCATCACCATCACCACCACCACCATCATCATCATCAGCCGCCGTTTGACCTGCCATGTGGATGACACCCGGACACACAGAAATCTCCTCCTGATCTCTGAAGTAGACTTTTATGGAGCCCAGTATTTAAAAAAAGAAAAGCAGTGCGCCCTTGTGCCCTTCATCCGCTCTCTAGCAGATACAATTAATAGCGCGTCGCGTTAATTACACCTTCCTTTTTATTTAGGTGACTTGAAATTTCCCATTAGGCTCCCAAGGAAGGAAAATAAAGCGGCTGAGCTGTGGAGAGACACAGGCAGAAACTGGAGGGTGATAGTCGGTGCTGTAGCGCCATCTAGCGACAGCAGCGTGACCCAGAGGGTGAGTCCAAGCTGTCCGTTCATTCTGTTGTTGTGGAGTCAGACAGGAGGTCAGGAAAGAGGATGGATTCAAATCTGTCAGCGTCGGACTGCAGAAATATGAAATGTGGGGCTTTTTAAAGGGGAGCTGAAACATTCAGAGGAGGAAGACGGTGGAGGTTTACAACAGTTAGTTAGCATCTGCATCACACAGATTACAATATTACTACCTACGACCCCATTAGTCACTTCTTTTGGGGCTTGTGTTGGGATATTAAAGGGCTTTTTCACAGGAAAATGTCATGTTGTCATTTCTTTTACTTAACGTCATCAATTAAAACAATTTCCTTAAGGAGGAAACAGTCATTGTGATGATTAGTTTAACTCATTAATGGTCCCACTAAATTTACAGTTTTGCATTTCTTTAAATGTTCCTCCAAAAAGATAAAACTTGAAAATAATGTGCACCAATTTAGCCCCTTTTAAATTGAAAAAAGGCAGACATGTCTTTTTAAGGTCAAGAAAAAAAATGTAAAATATTTTTACATATATTGAAAATTTTAAAACATGTATGAAAATGTTTAATTTTTTTATTTTATTTTTTTTTAAGTCAGAGTCTAGGCTTAAAAGTCAACTCTTAATGTGAAACAAGGAGTGAGCAGATCGATGTCTGTCAAAACGGACTTTCTTGGGTCAATATTCAAAATGGATTCACCTAATGAGGACTGAGAGCTTTTAAAAAGTGTTATAAAATCATAGTAATATAATAATTTCCACATTGTGCAATGAACCTGTCCATTGTTAGAGGGCATCCATGGCTGTGTAGCATCTTTATCATGAATACGCATGTCAGATGATCAGAACGCCACCTTGGTTTTATAAATATTCTGCACAGACTCTCCTTTCAAAGTAAACCGGATGAAAATATATATTATTACTAATAAAAACCACCACAGGCAGACCAAGAGTGCTGGTGTTGATTCCCTCCAATGATGCCAGCATCAGCTCTGAAAACCACAGTGCACCCTGGGAATCATTGTGTCCACAGCTTGAAAAGGAAAAAAATAAATCTCTACAAGTTACCACAAATTAAATCAGATCAGAATTAAACCTGAGGATTCAAGTCTTTGGTCAGATTTATTGCGTTGATCATTGAAAACATTTTGACTTTTAAACTGTTGGTCTGAAAAAACTGCATCAGGTTTGGTCAGTTGGTAAAAAAAAAAAAAAAAAAAAAAAAAGATTGATTGGTCAAATAAAATTTTATTGAAAGATAATCACACAAACATATAGGTTTTACGACATTTTACTAAACTACACATCCCTACCTTAAAGAGTAGTGCTCACTGTGGTACCTGGCTTAACCTCAAACTACAAATCTGAATACTTCCACCCACCTTCATCCCCATCATCACCAGCCTGGACACTGGTAAGCAGAAAAATGTAGCTGAGAATTTAAAAAATAATAAAAAACACAGAAAAAGGCAACTAAAACCACAACCTCTGTTCTGCTGAAGAGAGTAGCAGTTTTTTTTCTTTTTTTGTCACTATAATCTCAGATTTTATTTATACCATTTTTTTCTCTCACTCTGTATAATCTAATATCCAGAATTTTTTCTGAATTTTTAAAACCCATAGGCCAGTTTTATGACTTTTTACCAAACTCCACGTCCCTGCCTTAAAGATCTGTGCTCACTGTGGTGAAATAAAAACTACAGTCTGAGTGTGAAAGGGGCTTCTCAGGATGCAGAGCCTGTTGGGGCAGGTTGGCAGCATCCTGCAGGGTGCCAGCTCAAATCTGAGGTGTCTTTTACACACATATTAATCAGGTTATCATGATCACAGTATCACCTTTCCCTCTCATCTCCCTGTCATTAAAAAAAGCCTCGTATGTGCATAAAAAACCTGCTGTATTTTGAAGTCCATTGACAGCACCGCTTCTTTTTATGTGCAGCTGCAGGGCCTCCAGCAGAAGGTAATGAAGTGGGACATACAGTTCACTTTCTGGTGTCAAGATGTGATTAAAGGAGGAACACTGACTCAGCACATCCAGCTCTGTCACTAAAAAACAGAAAACTATTTGGAATCGGTGGTTTCACTAACTTAAAAAGTGGAAAAAGTGACAAATGAAAATGTAATTGGGCAAATGTGGATCCATCCCAGCATTAATAGATAATCTTACTCTGATCACATCATGTCATTTAACACTGTGTGTAACAACTTAATGGTTCAATATGATTTCTGAGGGTCTAATTAATATTGAAAATGAATGTTTTTGTTGTCCAAACCCTCCCAGTGATCTTCATTTATTGTCTTTGTACTAAGTTTCCCTGTCAGACATCATGTCCATCTCTGACTGGTGTGAAGATGAATCAGCTCTCTGTATCAATCACTCATTCAGATCTGTCTTCCTCTCTTTGCTCACTCCTCCTCCTCCTCCCCCACTCCCACAGATAGCACTGATACAAGCTCACGAGCTGAACATAATTCCACCATTTGACATTGTTGTTGTTCAGTCTCACTCAGATGCATCGCAGCTAATTACACTTTGCACACTTAAGTACACAAATGCGTGTGTGCGTTCATTTGTAAACGAGTTATTGTTTAATTATAACTTCACATGAACTTTGCTGATCAGTGGGGCGAATCGTGTCTCCCCTTCAGCGCATAATTATTCGGGCTATAATTGCTGGGCCTGTTTGTGAAACATGCTCGTCTCTCAGCGAGGCCATCTCATACATACAGCGGTCTGTAAAACACCCAGAGAGCAGCCGAGTCGCTCTGTTTGGGGATGGAGCTCTAGATGGGCAGCTGAAGTTTCCACAATCAACCTAAAAGTTTCAGTCTGACAAGATAATCTCCACCTCATGGAGGATAAGCCTGATTTGGAGTCACTGAGCCAAAATCACTGTGGGCTCACTGACCTACTGCCTAGAATATCTTGTGCAACCAGACCTCCTGTGCTGAAACAATAAGCTTGAGCTGGTGTTAATTAGGCTGCACATGCCTCTGTTTATGAAGAGGACAAATTAAAATAATCACGGTCTTAAAACCAGAGTCGAACACAGAATATTGTAAAACTCATCTCAGTTGATGTTGTATTTCACGCTAACTAACCACATCTACCAAAACCAGTGGTGGACCCTCTGGCTCTGTTGTCTTTTCTTATTCACATCTCAGAGTTGTCATGATAAAAAAAATCAAAATACATTTATCAAAAAAAGCTAGTAAGGGGTCAAACATAGTCAAAACCATCCATCCATCATTTATACACTGCTCAATCCTCATCAGGGTCCATCAGGGTGGAGTCTATCTCAGCTGACTGAGGGTGAAGGCAAGAGACACCTGGACAGGTAACAGCCTGTCACAGGGCTACACATAGAGACAAACAATCACACTCACATTCACACCTACAGACAGTTTAGAGTCACCAGTTAACCTCAGCATGTTTGTGGACTGTGGGAGGAAGCTGGAGAACCTGGAGAAAAGCCACACATGTACAGGAGAACATGGAGACTCCATGCAGGAAGATCTTGAGAAGGCTGTGATGTGAAGGTCTTCTAGCTGCAAGACAACAGTGCTAACCACCGATCCACTGTGCAGCACAGTCAAAAAAACAAAACAAACAAACAAAAAATAATTACATATATATAAAAGTTTGAGTTGTCGTTATAAATAACAACTCCAACTTTTTCCTCTTTGTTTTAGTGCATTAGTACATTCTGAAAATGTATTAGAAATGCATTGTGTTGACATTATATTCACAACATTTCCACAGTAACTATTCATTTTCTTCTTTGTAAGTTTTACACTGTGTAAAGTCATCCTATTGGCTGGATTGGACTCTCTGGCGAGCTGACTTTGGCCCATGGGCCGTAAGTTTGACCCCCATGATTTAGAACATCATTAAATTTTAAAAGTTCTGTTCATGTAGTGAACTCATTATATGCAATTACAGTGCAAAAATGTACCTTTTAAACTTAATTTTAACTGAACTAAATCTCTAAAACTGTAAAGCTAGACTCTGTACTGTAAGTTCACACACACTTTTACTCCACTGTAGGTCTATTCAATGGAACAAACTGTATTAAGACGTTATTAAAACCAGTATATGCAGGCACTCCTCTATTTTAATAATGTAGATGAGTGTTTTTAATTATCTGTGCTACTGTTTCAAGTTGGAGGAAAATCTGTTCTGATTGTTTCTGGTACCAAACCAAAACAAAATGTTGTTCTTTGGGAACAAGGGGTCCTGAGACAGATTTGACGGGTCACACAATGATTAGAAGGATAAGAACAAATAACACTTCATTCTCCTAACATTTTATCAAAGGGAACAACCTTGGAAGGAAAACTTACCCCTCTAACCCTCGTCCACTCTGAGGGGCCATGAGTAGCTCTGTTTCAAGCCAGTAACCTGCCAAAGTTTGTGCTCACAGAAAGCAGTTTTCTGGAAAACAGCAAACAAAGACTGGCTGTAATAGGACACAGCGGGTTTTACAAGACAGACAATTTTGAGAAACACAAGCCACTCTTCCACTAGCATCAGATCAGGTCTCCGAATAGTCTCTGTGTGGTGTCACTTGTTTACAGTAATTGCACTGAGGTGTCGCAGTTTGACAACACGAACAAACGGATTTAGACATGGCTAAAGGAACGCCACATCCCTGCTGCTTGAAAAGCTGCCTATGGATCCTCACACTTAGATGGATTTAAGAAGCAGAGCCGTGGCATTCTCGATATTCTTAAAAACACAACAGAAATAATAAGCTTCAGACACAGCTGTGAGGACTGTCAGGGATGTCTTCATTATAAGTCTAAGCCGGGAAACTAGAGATGGAACGCCAAGCCACATAATGATGGGTATCACAGTAAGGCCTCCCTCAGGCAGGTCTGAGGCCTGTCGAGTCCCAGCCTGAGGTGGGCTCAGCGGAGGCACACCGCAGCAAGAGACGACTATTTCTGCTGCCATGTTGTCAAGGTATGCTCTTCTATCACTCATGCGGTTTGCAGACAGATAGAGGCAGGAATAAAGCAGGCACGGGGCATCCTTGTGCCATTCACCCCCCCACCCCTTTTACATTTTAACACTGGGATTTATTATTCAGGAACAATATTCCCATCCATATATTCCCTCTGCAGATTCATCAAGCTACATCTGTAAGCTGTTGAAAGACAAATAAAAAGCTGAACTAATTGCTGTGGATCCCCCCTGGATATATCAGCCTCATGGAGGAGCATGACAGCAAGAAATCAAGCTGCAGCGCAGAGCGGAAAGCCTCCATGAATCACGTTTGCATCCACACTCGCACGTACAGCAGCAGTGGTGTTAGTGGCTGAGGAATAATCATTGGGGAGGCAGTCCAAATTAATACTTCAGCCGAGGCCGCCTCGTTCTCCGTCATTAGGGCACATTACAGGGCCACAATATACATCATTAAACCAGGCATAAACAATTCATTAAAAGGCCGTTAAGAAGACAAGCTAATGTCACTTCTCCCCGTGGTATTAATAGACTGTAAAATGGCAGAGGGTTAAGGCAAAAAGGATCATTCCGCCACGGCTACCCAGTCACTCATCCTGACTAATGGCTTTGCTAGTTGTTGTGGATTCAGTAGACGAGCCTACTTTTCTCCCAATCACACTTTCATGACTCTACTTATGAAGCCCCAGCATGGCACAGTGACACAATTTACATTTGTTTTGGCGGTGATGGTGTACTGCTCACTGAAGCTGAAGAATCAGGGAAAATGGAATAGGAGCGCCTTAATGCCTTTGCAGCCTTGCAGCCACTTTGTTCTACAGTCTGATTCCTCTTAATATCTGTGTCCCTACAGGACCGAAACAAAGACTGTGAGAATCAAAGGAGCCACACTGCATCCGTCATCAGCCTTCAGTTTATTTAAAACCTGGTGAAAGTGAAGCACCCAGTTTCATCATGACAGAGGCACAATCTTTTCACACAACGGCGTCTTCAGCACCGCAGCACAGCGAGCTCAGCCACGTGTCCTAGCAGCGCATGGCACAAAAGTTGATCAGAAAACCAGAGTGGAAGAAGACAGGATGCATATTCATTACAGAAAAGCAGGGACACCCCAATAACACGAGAAGTGTTGAACTAACCTGTTTCACTGGTCAAACAGTGACCAGCGAAGACTGTTCATTTTTTAACAGTTAACACATGAATGCTGTTGCTGTACACAGTAAATACTGCCAGTGCTGTAAATGTGTTGCTTTAGTCATTACTGATGGAATTAATATATATTAAAATGTACTTGAAGTTACGGCCTGGGTTTGGGTGGGCAAAGTAAATGTGATGTGTGCACTTCAGCTTCCAGTCAACCAGCTAGAATAAGACTGTTCTCAAGTGCAACTGAAGCAACGTTCACATCATTTGTTAGCACACCCTTTCTGTTTTAAACTAAACAGAGAAACATACGGGGTGACTTTTAGAGGAATAGTTTAACATTTTGAGCTTTTTCAAAGATTGACAGATATGAAGATTGATATCTATTGGCATCTGGAGAACCAATAGGAGGACTGGTCTGGGACGTTTAGCCTAGCTTAGCACAAACACAGCATTAGTTAAACATCAAATCCACAGCAAGCCAGGATTTTAGAAATATTAAAGATAATTCTTCCACTTGGTGTTCGTAGAACATAAAGTCATTCCCATTTTATAAAATTCAAAAGATTCAAAGGAAAAATTGTGATGACATCACTTCTAGCCTGCACGGCGCCATTAAATGTGGAAATGAATACTCAAGCAGCTTCAGTTCTCATTATCGGGTGGATCTTTATAAAGTTTCTGCAGCACGCTGTCACAAACACAGAGGTATTCACAGACACAAGCTGCCAATGAACACAACTGCTGTGAGGCTTCCTGCAGTCACTGGCATTGTTGCACAAGGAGTCACATAGGCAGAATGGTCTGACTGCACCTCTTTAGCATTCTGCTATAAGGGTGTATGACTGTTCAGGAGGTTTTTTTTAAAACCAATCACAGTTGTCTTAGGCGGTGCTAAACCCAGGATGTAGACAGTGCCCGTGCAAAACTTTGTAAGCTTGTAGGTCGCTGCTCAGAGGTTGTTGTTGCCGTTTCCTGTAGCGACTTTTAACACTTCTACATGCAAATAGCTGTGAAGGAGGAGAAAACGGTGTTAAATTTCAAGGTGTGGCTGAAACGTCACACTTGTACCCAAAGTCTACATCTGATGAGTCAAGCTGGTAAGTAACATTTCAGCAGGAAACTGTTTTTAAAACTAAAGTATCCTCTTTTTACCCCTGATTCTTTGAGCTAGGTTCAAGGTGTGCATCCACTCTTTGTACTAAGCTAGGCTACATGTGGAACAAAATACAAAAACAGGGGATTCCCCATTGTAATTGTACATTACTGTTTCCACGTGTAATGAGTATAAATAACATTGTTATCACACAGGGACAAATAAATAACATGGTTTTGCATATTAATTAACATGGCTGATATACAGTATATGGCATATAAACTGGTCAGACATAGCAGTGAGACTGGTGACCAGGTTATTGTGTGTTACTTTGGTTGAAAAAGCAAAGCACTTCACTACACTCTGTACCACTTGGACATCACACCACATTCAAACAGGAGTATAAGGCACAAATATTGACTAGTAGCGTGTGCTTAAAGAAAACTTCCACGTTCTGGCTCAAAATAAAAATGCTTTTAAAGCACTTCTGCCACACTGCAACCATCTCTTCATATGTTACAAAAATTAAATAATCAGCAACAGCTATATATTTTTCACAATCATACATTTACTGCAACACCCATTACACCTTGATTTTTAGTCTCAGTTACATCAGTGCTAACTGGTCGTTTGTGTCGTGTGTGTTTGTTGTTTAAGAGCAACACCAAAGGCAGGTAACCTCAACGCAAGTCTGGTGTTATTTTCCCTAAAAACGTCCGCTGTGCTGGTTTCTGGAGTAGAAGATTTGTTTAAAAAAAACATAACGATAATAAGATATATATATATATATATATATATACATATATATATATATATATATATATATATATATAACCCCTGAGTTTGAGGACAAATACTGAGGTCACATATAGTGAATACAATGTGTCATTTTAGCATACCATGCCCAGCTTGATTCACAGTACTCCTCAATGGATGAACTAACATTTTAGTGGTTAAGTCTGTGGTCTAACAGCAGTGGCAGGAAAAGCATATCAAGAAAGCGTTGCAGAACCAGCGACTTTCAAACTGCCTTACAGTTTGGACACAGAACTAGCATCCATGTCCTAAAAACCAAACACTCCTAACTTCCTTTAACAACTCAAAAAAAAATCATTAACAAAATAAAAGACCCATGAGGCCAAAAAAACATTATCAAGTGCTCTAATTACCATGAACAGTGGCCCAGTTACCTTAAACTAATGAATTCTTGCTTGGCTTCAGCCAGAAAAATGCCCGATGTAACAAAAAACGGATTCAATGAAACACCCTGATTTAGTTAAAGGTGCTCATATGTGGTTCTGGAGAATAATCACTGATATTTAGCTATAGCATATTCAGATAGCATGTGCCAGGTTTATTTGCTACCACTGGCCCTTATGCATATTCTATCTCACCTCTCTCCCTCAACTCAAATAGTGTTGTGTGCATCAGTCTGAGCCACTTTGTTTCCCCATTTACAGAGTCAGGGTTGTGTATGAACAACAGATTTTCACTCAGCGTGCACACAAACCGGACAGCTAGGAGAGTATAACAAAAAGTAAGTTGAATTAGAATTGCTCACTTGACCTTTGAGGGGGAGATTTAAACAGAAACTGATCTGGAACAGCCAATTAGATCTAATGACTTCCTCTACATCAATCCAACCAGAGCCTCAAGTTTAGTTCAACACAGCTCTTGTATCATAGGTTCAAATTAAAACTACCATGCTATCAAATTAAAATGGAACTTTTTCTGTCCAACTGAAATCTCTGAAAGGTGGTGAGATTTGAAAACAACAACAGGTGCAGAAAGAGAGAGAGACGTTAAATCAGTTCAAATTGTCTACGTTTGCATAAAGGGCCACTAGTTGACATACTGAAAGTTCTCAGAAGAAGAGTGTTACTCCTGTGCTTCTGTTTTAGATCAGTCAGTCTGTTTGTGTTGATGTCTTTGGGTGCTATCTCTACTTCTGCATTTAGAACAAATGTGTAAATTAAAACAAATGCTTTTGCATGTTTTCACAAGATCTCACAGATTTTTTAGATGAAAATACTCAGTCAGTGAATCTCGGTGAAAGGAAAGCTGACGTGTTTCAGCATGAGAGCCCTGTGTGTGAGTTTGAAGTTTGTAGCAACACAAATGAAGCTGTGATGCTCGCATTAAAGTCTGAACCTGCACTGTCCAAAGTGCGCTGCATGCAATACTGCTGCATTCAACCGTTTGTCTTCACCTATAAAGCTCCTGATACCTTTGAATAAAACATCAAGTATGATTTCTTCCCAGTAAGTCAAAATGTTAATGTTCCACATTCTGACATGACACAGACAATGCTCTGATCTTCAGCTAACAGATGAGACTTTTCCAGAAAAGGTATGTTTCACACTTATTCTATCCCGTTTCGTTGCTCCAACAGATTCTCAGAATGCTGCTTTGTGTCTTGCAGCTTGTACCAAGGCATATTTGCTTTCCATGTGTTGTTTGGCAATACGTACTGTAAGTGATGATTCATATTCTGGGAAGATGCAGCAGCTTTACTGCCACGACCCTGATTACATACGTCCATGACATAACAAAAAAAAAAAAAACATCTCACACCTTAAAATCCTGTGACTAGGAGTCTGTGGTTGTTTGTGTTCAGTCAGTAAATCCAACCAACCTCCTCACCTCGTCTCAGTTCACCGTAAGAAGATCTTGTCCGTGATACAGGCAAAGGCAGGTCTGCAATCTCATCCAGCATCTGACCTGCCTCTGAGTCAATCTGGGGCAGTATCTGCTGGCGAGCACCTCCCTCCACTAGCTACTCTGGGCAGTGAAAAATGAGATGAGGCTGTGTCACTGAGTGAAGCTTTTCTTGATGGCCACATTGGGGAAAAGGCCCGAGAGCTCCTGGACAACCCGCATGTCTATCTGCGAGCAGAAGGACACGTCCAGAAGGAGAAGCCGAGGACACGATTGGAGGAGTTTTTTCAGCGAGGCTGCACTCACCAGCCGTGTACCTGTGTGTCAGACAAACCACAACAGGGACGATAAGATGCTGTAGAAGATGCTTTAAAAAACACAACACTAGCAGAGAAAAGCAGAAAAACTTTTAAAAAAAACACTTTCAGCAAAGGTAGTTGCTAGAGGTACGGACCGGTACTTTCCATTTGCCAATCAGATACGCGAGATCAGGTCACGTGACTCCCAGTAGACGCTGGAGGTACGGACCCGTAGCATCGGTACTACAGGTACGGACCCTAAACCTGACCCTAACACTAACCCTAACCTTAACCTTTGCTTACCTTTCAACAGTTTGCAGTGGTTAGCAGCTTCTTGACTCGCGAGACTCACGTACGGGTCCGTATGTGTCCGGCAAATGGAAAGTGTCGTATCCGTAGCCCACATGCTACGGGTACGGGTCCGTATCTGTAGACACTACCTTCAGTAAATCAAAAGAATAAACAGCAGCTAGAGCTGTACAACACTTTGGTTCAACTCCTGATGTTTTTTAAATGCACTTTATAAATAAATTTGACTTATTTACAGCTGATACATAAAGTAGAGCCCACACCGGAATAACCTGCTTATTACTTGATGTGTTTTTGAATTTCCGGACCAATCCAAGTTGTGAAATAGCCAAAGACCCGTTACATCAGCAGAGCTAGGGTGAGCAACACTTCTGCCACTGTGCTGTCACACCTGTCAACTTATGCAACTGTAACTGGAGTGTTAATGCACAGCCATTACTGCTATTAGTGCTGCGGTGAGCTGCTGCAACTTTGCTTACTGAGCAATATTTTATTCATATTGACATGAAGTGTTTTCAGTTCACTTGGGAATATTTTTTATAAATGTCTCAAATGCAGACTTGGGACTGGTCACGCCACAAACATGTCACTTCCCCCGTGTCCGTGCACTCGGTATGGACATACACTAGGTCTAGCCAAATTAAATCACAATTGCTGAGTGTATTTATGACTGCAGCTTCTAATGGCTGAATAATCAGTGGCTGGCACTGATGAGAAATAATCACACCAACATGCACCTTTCACACTGTATATTCACAGGGTTATGAATAAATGTGGGGGAAATGTCACATTTAACTGTCAACTACAGAATAAGCATCAAAATAAGAAAGTGAAGTGCATTTGTGGCCATGCTTTCTAATTCAGTCCCTTTTCACTGATGCAGTGATAGTCAGGTGTAAAGACGACGTGTGACCGATGTGGATTTTAAAAGCTGACAGCAGACACACCTGTGGTTATTTTCACATTACAATAAGTTTGTGTTGCATTGCCCTTGACATCAAACACAGAAAAACCCACAGGGCTCCGTGGACGTTCCTGAAATCTGGCTTTACACTTCCAGGATATAAAAGGTAATTACAGATTGAATTGTATCACAGTGATTATTCATGAGGTGTGAAAGAACCTCCTACTGTGTTTTGCTCCCTCGATGGAAAGCATGTAGAAATCAAAGAACCTCCAAACTCCATCAACGACTACTTAAAGTACAACTCTTTTATTGATCATTTATAAAGGTGTGGGCGACACAGAATCTCTTCGCACAGTCACTCAGATTTTACAAGTGTTTGCTTGAAGCACCATTTGTTTTCCTGTCTCAACTGACACAAAGGCAGTGCAGACAGTCTGCATTGTCACAATGTGTGGGCTGCATGTATGTAAAGCTGAGACGATTCCTCGTGTTATTTGAGTAATTCAATTACTAAAATTCCTCGAGGCAAAATTCTCTGAATCAAAGCTTCATTTAATCCACTAAATACTAGACCTCAGGTCACTAACTGGTGGTCAGAGTCTGAACCCAGACTTCATCCTATATGGACCTGGACCTATAATCAACACATTATAAGGGGATTTTAAATTTGATTTGTATTTTAACCAGTGCAGCTTTTCTAGCGTTTACGGCATTTATCAGATCAGAGGTCTGAACTATGAAGCCAGATTGACATAGTCAGACCTTCTTTGTTTAAATCGGCTCCACAAAAACTAAAACCTCAGTCAGAGTTAACAGGTATGAAGGTGGTTTCAGCTTCCTCTGTTAACTCAGACTTTCTGCTTCATTTGACTCGTTTTCTGCTCAAAATGTTCAGCTGCTTCAGTCAACAGATTGTTTTAATGGAGAACAACGAAGAATATAAATAATGTAAGACAGGAATGCTGGTAGAAAACTGTTAATGGTGTGTAATATATTTATTTTACCGATCAATACAGCTGATTATTTGTAACAGACAGCTGCACAATAAAACTATCAGACTTCAGATATTCAAACACGATGTTGTACTGAAGTGCATGTAGGTCTGACACTGACTCATAATGAAGGAAAACAGTTTAGTTTGTGGCCAAATCAAAGTGAAACTAATGTTACTGATTGAATATTCTCTGGAATAAAAACTGATAAACTCATCAGTTTTCCTATTTGTGTTCTATCAGCTGCAGTAGCAGCAGTTTAAACGAACCAAAGAGAAAAACATTTATGGGATTTCTGCATCACCAACTAAATACATGTGAGGTTTCTATGGCTTTGACTTTTAATTGAATACTCCTGTACTATAATATATATGTACTATACTACACTGCTCAAAAAATTAAAGGAACACTTTTTAATCTAAGTATAGCATCAAATCAGTGTCTATGTGGGATACTGATCTGGTCAATAAGTAACTGAGGGGCTTTTTAGTCAGTTTCAGCTGCTTTGGTGTTCATAAAATTAACAACAGATGCACTGGAGGGGTAACAATGAGACACCCCCAAAACAGGAATGAGTTTACAGGTGAAGGCCACTGACATTTTTTTCCTTCCTAATGTTTTCTGACTGTTTTTCACTAGTTTTGCATTTGGCTAGGGTCAGAGTCACTTCTGACAGCATGAGGTGATACCTGGACCCTACAGAGGTTCCACAGACAGTCCAACTCCTCCAGGATGAAACATCAATGTGTGCCATTGCCAGAAGGTTTGCTGTGTCTCCCAGCACATTCTCAAGCGCATGGAAGAGATTCCAGGAGACAGTTAGTCTGGAGGAACAGGATGAGCACTGCAATAGCTCTACAAAATGACCTCCAGCAGACCACTGGTGTGAATGTCTCTGACCAAACAATCAGAAAGAGATGAGAGTGGTCTGAGGGCCCAGCGTCCTCTAGTGCCCGCTGTGCTCGCTGACCGGCACCGTGGAGCTCGGCTGGCATTTGCCATAGAACACAGGAATCTGCAGGTCCACCACTGGTGCCCTGTGCTTTTCACAGATGAGAGCAGGTTCACCCTGAGCACATGTGACAGACATGAAAGGGTCTGGAGAAGCCGTGGAGAACGTTATGCTGCCTGTAACATTGTTCAGCGTGACCGGTTTGGTGGTGGGTCAGTGATGGTGTGGGGAGGCATATCCATGGAGGGACACACAGACCTCTACATGCTGGACAATGGCATTCTGACTGCCTTTAGGTATCAGGATGAAATCCTTTGACCCATTGTCAGACCCTACATTGGTGCAGTGGTCCTGGATTCCTTCTGGTGCACGACAATGCCCAGTCTTATGTGGTAAGAGAACTCATGCAGTTCCTGGAGGATGAAGGAACTGATACCATTAGCTGGCCCCCACGCTCACCTGACCTGAATCCAATAGAACACCTTTGGAACATTATGTTTTGTTCCATCAGACACCATCAGGTTGCTCCTCAGACTGTCCAGGAGCTCAGAGATGCCCTGGTCCAGTTCTGGGAGGAGATACCCCAGGACACCATCCATCGTCTCATTCAGAGCTTGTCCCGACATCGTCAGTCATGCATACAAGCACATGGAGGCCATACAAACTACTGAACACCATTTTGAGTTTGAATTTCAGAAAGATGGACCAGCCTGCCACATCAGTTTTACTATACTACATATGTACTATACCCCTGTACTATACTACAGATGTACTATACCCCTGTACTATACTACATATGTACTATACCCCTGTACTATACTATGTATGCACTATACCCCTGTACTATACTATGTATGTACTATACCCCTGTACTATACTACATATGTACTATACCCCTGTACTATACTACATATGTACTATACCCCTGTACTATACTATATATGTACTATACCACATATGTACTATACACCTGTGCTATACCACATATGTACTATACACCTGTACTATACCACATATGTACTATACTATATATGTACTATACCACATATGTACTATACCCCTGTACTATACTACATATGTACTATACACCTGTACTATACTACATATGTACTATACCCCTGTACTATACTACATATGTACTATACCCCTGTACTATACTACATATGTACTATACCCCTGTAC
Source organism: Acanthochromis polyacanthus (assembly GCF_021347895.1). Classification (NCBI taxonomy): domain Eukaryota; kingdom Metazoa; phylum Chordata; class Actinopteri; family Pomacentridae; genus Acanthochromis; species Acanthochromis polyacanthus. The sequence continues at coordinate 1,430,959 of NC_067124.1, read as the reverse complement.
TATACTACGTATGCACTATACCCCTGTACTATACTACATATGTACTATACCCCTGTACTATACTATGTATGTACTATACCCCTGTACTATACTACATATGTACTATACCCCTGTACTATACTACATATGTACTATACCCCTGTACTATACTACATATGTACTATACCCCTGTACTATACTATGTATGTACTATACCCCTGTACTATACTACATATGTACTATACCCCTGTACTATACTACATATGTACTATACCCCTGTACTATACTACATATGTACTATACCACATATGTACTATACACCTGTGCTATACCACATATGTACAATACACCTGTACTATACTACATATGTACTATACCCCTGTACTATACTACATATGTACTATACCCCTGTACTATACTACATATGTACTATACTATATATGTACTATACCACATATGTACTATACACCTGTACTATACTACATATGTACTATACCCCTGTACTATACTATATATGTACTATACCACATATGTACTATACACCTGTACTATACTACATATGTACTATACCCCTGTACTATACTATGTATGTACTATACCCCTGTACTATACTACATATGTACTATACCCCTGTACTATACTACATATGTACTATACCCCTGTACTATACTATGTATGTACTATACCACATATGTACTATACACCTGTACTATACTACATATGTACTATACTATATATGTACTATACCACATATGTACTATACCCCTGTACTATACTACATATGTACTATACTATATATGTACTATACCACATATGTACTATACATCTGTACTATACCACATATGTACTATACTATATATGTACTATACCACATATGTACTATACCCCTGTACTATACTACATATGTACTATACCCCTGTACTATACTACATATGTACTATACCCCTGTACTATACTATATATGTACTATACCCCTGTACTATACTATATATGTACTATACCCCTGTACTATACTATGTATGTACTATACTCCTGTACTATACTACATATGTACTATACCCCTGTACTGTACTACATATGTACTATACACCTGTACTATACTACATATGTACTATACCCCTGTACTATACTATATATGTACTATACCCCTGTACTATACTATATATGTACTATACCCCTGTACTATACTATGTATGTACTATACTCCTGTACTATACTACATATGTACTATACCCCTGTACTGTACTACATATGTACTATACACCTGTACTATACTACATATGTACTATACCCCTGTACTATACTATATATGTACTATACCACATATGTACTATACACCTGTGCTATACCACATATGTACTATACCCCTGTACTATACTACATATGTACTATACTATATATGTACTATACCACATATGTACTATACCCCTGTACTATACTACATATGTACTATACCCCTGTACTATACTACATATGTACTATACCCCTGTACTATACTATATATGTACTATACCCCTGTACTATACTATGTATGTACTATACTCCTGTACTATACTACATATGTACTATACCCCTGTACTATACTACATATGTACTATACCCCTGTACTATACTATATATGTACTATACCCCTGTACTATACTATGTATGTACTATACTCCTGTACTATACTACATATGTACTATACCCCTGTACTATACTACATATGTACTATACCCCTGTACTATACTATATATGTACTATACCCCTGTACTATACTATGTATGTACTATACTCCTGTACTATACTACATATGTACTATACCCCTGTACTGTACTACATATGTACTATACCCCTGTACTGTACTACATATGTACTATACCCCTGTACTGTACTACATATGTACTATACCCCTGTACTATACCCCTGTACTATACTACATATGTACTATACACCTGTACTATACTACATATGTACTATACACCTGTACTATACTACATATGTACTATACCCCTGTACTATACCCCTGTACTATACTATATATGTACTATACCCCTGTACTATACCCCTGTACTGTACTACATATGTACTATACCCCTGTACTATACTATATATGTACTATACCCCTGTACTATACCCCTGTACTGTACTACATATGTACTATACCCCTGTACTATACTATATATGTACTATACCCCTGTACTGTACTACATATGTACTATACCCCTGTACTATACCCCTGTACTATACTACATATGTACTATACACCTGTACTGTACTACATATGTACTATACTACATATGTAATATACCCCACAGATGTCCGCCTGTGTTCCGCCTGGACGGTATTTTCTGTTGCACAGCGCTCACTTCCATTTTTGATAATGTAATGAACATGCCAAGTGGCAGAACCGATTACTCGATTAATGGCTAGAAAAATCTACGGAATAGTCGATTACTAAAATAATCGATGACTGCAGCCCTAATGTGGACATTTGCAGAGTGGTCCCTGCGGATCCTCGCAAACGTGGGTGGATGACAAAATTTGCATCACATGTCTCCTTGAGGACACAGAAAAGAAGGATTGAGCTTCAGGCAGAAGTGACAAAATGGAGCAGTTATACAGCAATCTTAGCACTGTCCTCAGAGACAAGCTGCTGTGGGTCTGTTTCCATGAAAACATCAACAATTACAGTTCATTTAAATAAGAATGACCATCACTAACAAATAATGAATAAGTGACAAATGTTTCTATCCACATGCTGTATGTGTGAGGAAAACGCTCACCCAGTATGTCTAGATGTTGTAGTGAGGGGCAGCTGGAGGCCAGCTCTTCTACGTCTGAGTCGCAGACGGTGCGGTTAGCAGTGAGGAAGAGCTTACGTAGTCGAGGCAGGCTGCGGGCGAGGTGCTGGAAACATCCGCTGCTGCTCTGCAGTGTGGGACACCAGCCCAGATCCAGCTCCTCCAACATCCTGAGCAACCACAGACCATACAGGAGAACTATGGTGACTCAAACCACAAACCCAGACCTTCACTGAGGTTTGTTTCCATGGTGGTCAACAGCTGCAGCTTTAGTTGTTGAGTTGAGGTTTAATGATGATCTAGGTTTCCTTTAAAAAACTAAAGTGGTAGTGATTTAGCAAACACAGGGTGGTCACCATTTCCTAGACCCTCCAGAAAAACGAGGGGCAAAAATCCTTGATTATGCAAATAAATATGCGGGGGTTTTATGCCATTTTATGCGGGGAAATTGCGGAAAGTTGCAAAGTATGCGAATAGTTGTGAAATATGCAAAAATATGCGCGATTCACCTGCCGTCTGGCCGCGGAGTGATGTGTCCTCTAATCAGACACTGGGACTGCTGTGGGGTTACTGGACTGACAGCCTGTGCTCTGGGAGGGGGAGAAGCTCACAGCAGCACCTGCTGCTTGATGAAAACAGTAACTGCAGAATGATCCCAGTTTTCCTGTCAGTCTCCAAAACGGCAGAAAAAGTCGCTAGAGTTGTGGCTAGTCGCTTTTGACAAAAAAAGTCGCTAGGACGCTTTGGAAAGTCGCTAGATTTAGTGAGAAAGTCGCTAAGTTGGCAACACTGGCACCGCGCTCCGCATCAGCTCGTGCTTCTAGTGTGTGTGTGAATGAACTGATGACGTCAGGCCGGGCGTCACATAAAAACTCACAACTCCATTTATATCGATTATAGTTTTCTCATTTTATGCGGAAATTGTGAAATCAAGCGGGACCCGCATATTTCTCTTTTTTTCATGGAAATGTGAGATTCTTGCGGGAATTATGCGCTGTTTTGCAGGGATTATGCGGCCTTTTGGGAAATAATTGACCCTCGCATAATCAGCGCATTTTGGTGATTAATGCGGGAATTCATGCGATCGCATAATCGCGTTTTTCTGGAGGGTCTAATTTCCCTCTCTATACTATATTTATACGGTGTAGTGAGATGTTAATGAGCTGGATTACGTTACAACGCAGTTAATGACTGAACCTGCTTACCTGCAGCCGGAGACGAGCTCAGCCAGGCCTCGATCTGTCAGGTTTCTGCAGCGCCACAGGTCCACAGAGCACAGTGAGCGACAGCGAGCAGCCAGCATGCTGGCCACAACATCATAGTCCTCAATCTGCAGGAAAGACGGGCAGCATTCACTCCTTTTTACTCTCTGCAGCGTCTGCAGAGCATCGGCTCATTTGAAGCTGTATGGAGGATCTTTGGAGGGTCCACATCTGCCTGAAAATGGATGCTAAAATGTGCAACTCTACGTCAACCTCCTCCAATGGTGCAGTAGATTCAGAGGTTATGATCTGTAAATGGCTACTGTCTGTGTAAGCAACAATATCAGCTACTTTTCCTCTGTGGAATGTCATACTGTTACAGTCACAGATCTTTAGTAATTTTCCTTTAGGATTTCATGCAGAACAGAGAAACTAACAATGGGAGTGGGAATGAAGTCGTGTTTAAGTCAATCAATAGTCAGTTCTACAACAGTTCTACAGTTCCATTTATCAGACGCTTTTATCCAAAGTGACGTACACCTGAGAGTAGATACAACACAAGCAAGGATTTAGTCAGGAGAAAACAACCTGGATAAGAGCTATAAAACAAGTTCAAGTGTGATAATAGGACTGTGGTGCCTACAGGCAGTGCAGACATAACATTTTGCTTTTTTTTTTTTGCAGTTTGCTAGGTACAAATGTGTTCAATGAAGAACTGTTTTTTAATATTTTCTTAAAGACTGAGAGAGACTCTGCAGATGGAACAGAGTTTGGGAACTTGTTCCATCACTGGGGAACCACAGAGGAGAAGAGTCCAGCTACGAACCGGCCCTGTTGTGGTGGCTGCATCAACGGCTTTTTTTTATGGCTGAGCGTACTGAGTAGGAGGGAGTGTAGACCTGGATGAGAAAGTTCAGGTAGTAGGGAGCTGTTTTCATTCTAGTTTTGAATGCAAATGTCAGAGTTTTGAACTTTATGCAAGCAGCAACTGGAAGCCAGTGAAGTTATCTGAACTGTTTTTGGCTGATTGAAAACCAGATGTTCTGCTGCATTCTCTATCATCTGCAGAGGTTTGACCGTGCACGTGGGGAGGCCTTCCAGTTAGGAGTTGCAGTAGTCAATGTGTGATGTTACAAGAGCCTGTACCAGAAGTCGTGCTGCATGTTCAGACAGGAATGGTCTGATCTTCCTGATGTTGTACAGGATGAATAGACATGACCGAGCAACAGAAGCCACATGACTCTTGAAGGTTAGTTAGTCCTCAATTATGATACCAAAGCGTCTGGCAGACTTTGTGGGTTTGAGTTGGGTTGATTCAAGCTGGATGATGATTTCCCTTTAAATGTCTGCCGTGTGCATTTTGAACAAATAGTAAAAAGCTGACTGGATGAATCAACTGCTTTAACTTAGCTTTCTCCAGAGAGCAAAAGGACAAAGCATACTAACAGAGCATACCTTCATTAGAAAACAAAAAAAAGGTCTTCTAGGAACTGATTTGTGTTTGCAAGGTTGTTATTGTTCTTTGGTGTCCGGTAATGTTGGTCATATTTCAACATAATACAATTTAACAGCTAAACATTCAGTACAGAAATGACAGCATGCAGCATTTAGGAGTTAGCAGTGGATGGATATTCAAAGTCTGGCTGAAAAAGTCACTGTCTTTATGCACTCCCATTGCCAAATGTTGCATAACTTCATTTCTACTGATGACAGTTCTGCCTTCAGAAAAAGCACAAGAGGAAACTGCAATGAAATTTTGCATTTCTTTTCACTGTTTTTCATTTGCCACATCGATATTTTAATTGCCCCCCTGAGGACAAATAAAGTTTTCTGAATGTGTATTTCATCAAATATCAAACTATTTTGGGGCTGAGTTGCTGAGTTATTGTGTTAGACAAATACTGAGTGAGTTAGCAAATAAAACAGCACTGTGTTCAGGGAGAGCTTCCTTTTACTTTGTAGGGAATTACATATACAGACCATTATGACCATGACACACTAAACATTTGCTAAATTGGCTCATTCATTAATCCAATTCAAGGTAACATTAAAAGATATATTTTCATGTCAGCATACATGTCTGTCAATAGAAGCTACAAACTGAGAGCGTTTACAAAGATGGAATGAGAAGAACATCACTAAATCAACAGTTTGGGGAAATATATGCATTCACCTTGCAGTGAATACACAACAAAAATCATGCTAATCTGATAACTGTTAAACACACGGCTAGCCACCAGTTAGCGTAGCATAAAGTAAGGAAACAAAAACAAACATAAAAAAGATAACACTCACCAGCATTCTGACAGCTCTTGAAAAAACACAATAAGTCTTTTTTTAAATTACATTTCTACAATGTGCCGTGCACAATTTGCTGTTTACACCTGAGTTTTTGGAAAGATGAAAAGATTAGTTCATGTACAGATCAGGGGCCTCATTTATAAAGCTTGCGTACGCACAAAACAGGGCTAGAAAAGTGGCTAGAAAGGGTAGAAAGGTGTACGCCACTTTCTACACAAAGGTTGTGATTTATAAAAACAAACAGCTTGAGAATGTGCGCACCGGTGCGCCAACCTTGATGCTTGCTTTAGCACATTTTGGAGACAGAGGGAACGGCAGTGCCGGAGGGTGAAGTGGTGAATTGAAACCAGATTGATCTCAAACCTTTATTGTCATCACATATTAGACTTGTAGAGCCGGATAATCATAAACCCTCATTGTTGTAGATGTTCATATAGTGCGTCATTCGGCCTACGACTGTATTTGCAGAACTATGTTCATATATCAAACTTCCATCTTCAAATGATATAGAGTGGTGAGTGGCACTGATTGATTACTAATTTGGAAAAGGCCTGTGACAATCAGTCCAATCGCTGATCAAGCGGATAAATAGCGGGTGACAGCCGTGCGTAATGTGGCACAATGGATGCGCTGGAATTACTGGAAGATCACGTTAAGAATGGAGAGAGATTTTAGGGTCACAGGGATTTGCCCATGACGATGACTGGCTAATAAGCAGATTCAGATTCCCTAGAGCAGTACTCTTGGATCTATGTGCTGAACTGGGCCGTCTTAGACCGACCCCCCCGCACAAACCACGCCATCCCGGTACAGACACAGGAGCTGACGACTCGGGGGTTTCTGTTGACACCGGCTCCTTCCAGCGTTAAGTGGCCGACAGGTATGTGTTTTATATGAAGAATATATGAGGTTACATTTGTTGTCTAAATCCTATCTGGGTCTGATATACAGTTAAATGATGTCCTTTGGGTCTGGGATATCACAACCATCCCTCAGCGCAATAATGCCAGCTGTTTAGGATGACATTCTAAACATGACCAGTCAATACATCAGGTTTCCTTACACTGTGGGTGAACAGGACATTAAACGGCAATTTGCAGCAATGTCCGGTTTCCCAAATGTAATCGGCGTAACTGACTGCACTCATGTTGCTGTAAGGGCTCCAAGTGAAGATGAATTTGTCTGTGTGAACCGAAAAAATGTACATTCAATCAGTGTACAAATTATTTGTACATCGGACATGATCATAACAAATTTAGTGGCAGGGTGGCCTGGGTCAACACATGATTCATTCATCCTGACGCACAGCAGTGTAAAGACTGCAGGGGGCGCTGTGTAAAATGCCGTGGATCAGCAGCTTATTTATATACAGATACATTCATGAGTTACTTTGCATTGACCATTCATGGTAAAATGTGGGCGTGTTGTGGGCGGAATGTGAGGTGGATCCACCTGTGCAATCTTCCAGCTGGTGTGTGATTATAAAGAAATTGCGTGCAGCTGTGTGTACGCACAGTTTTATAAATCAGGGGCAAAGGGTGTACGCCCATTTCAGATTTTCGGCGTACGCAAACTTTTAGTATGGATCCTACGCAATGTTTTATAAATGAGGCCCCAGGTTACCTTCGGACTAGCATTGCACGACCTGACTATTCTACAGCACGGAAGGAACATAAAATGTGAAGCCAATGACAGACTTCTATCTGCATTCTACATTTGTTAAGACTACCAGGCAAACCAAGCCCACGTGTAAGGCCTAACGTTTTGTGTGTGCGTGTCCATTCTCACCCTCACACAGCTCCCCAGGTTGAGGTGTCTCAGCTCTATGCAGAAAGTCAGGATGCTCAAGATGGCTGTTTGCTGTAAGGACCCAAGTAGAAAACAAGAAAATTGCAGTTACTTACTTATACTTTTGAAAAATGACATTTATTCAGATGTTGTACACAAATAAGGGGTTATATCTAATATACTGCAAGCTGGTGATTTGTACACAAAAAAAGATAACAGTGAAAAGGGAAACTTTATCTAAAAACCTTCTGCAATGGAGACACGTGTTCAACAAACTAAACCTCCAACATCTAATCTGAGCATAAACCCATTTATCTGAGATACGTTAACAGAACAATATACATTTAATAGCAGGAACAGGTCCAATCATGTCCTCCAAAGTTCGTTCTAAGTGATTTCCTGTCTCTTGTGTGGCACAGTCTAGTAAACTTTCAGTATTAAAGGGAATTTAATATTGCACAAGAGATCATTTTTACATCTCCTCAAAGAGTGAAGCAAAGTGCGGACAGAGACCTCTCCAGTGGCACTGCAGCTTCGATGGAGATTTGGGAATTTGATGCTGCAACTGCCAACACATGCACCTCAGTGGCAGGAGAAAGTGTCAGACATGAAAGTGAAAGCCTCTTGTGTGTGTGCTCGACTCAGTCTCTGGCATCTTTATAAACGCCTCTCTCCAGTGAGCTAGCCATTTAATTAGAGCAGTGACAGGGTAATGACAGCTGAGATGTCAGGGCCTCAACAGACACACAGCGTGCTCTGTCTGTCCGGGTGTAAACAACCTGCAGCACGCTGCCTGGCTCCACCGCAGAAACTCTACACCGTCTATTGCCAACAACGCCACTGAAACATGACAAACACTAAAGAAAAGCTAAGAAGCAACACAAAAACACAAGACAGTGGTGGCTTTACATGACAGACGCCTGCACCTGAACACACAGACGTCTTTAAGACTCTTCTGGCTAACAGATAACTTGGTTCATGTTAAAATGTAATAACAAAGACACAGCTGCACATCACCCAAAACACAGATAATCAATTAAGAAGCTTGTGGTGATCTTTGCATTTTGACCAGACTTCTTAAAGTTTTATTAACCTGAAGTCAAACCTTTACTATTAATGAAGTTATATAGGCTTACAGCACAAACTGCAGCTCGCAGCTAAAGCAGAGGCTGAGGCAACCCAGAGAGACCCAAGATAAAACGACGAGAAAAACATTTACGTTACACAAAATGATGTTCATTTTTCAGACATTTTTAAGTCATCTTTTATGTTATGAAAGCCCTGTGATAATGCCTCTGAGAATTTCTAAACTATTAAAATGAAACGATCTACGAAGCAAACTGCACTTTGGGGTTAAAATGTCCAAAGACTTTTGCAACTTTTGCTGGTTAAAGAGGAACTTCGGTTTTTTTCAACCTGGGGTCTGTTTTCATGTCATTTCATACATGTGAGTGATGGTTCCAAAATCGCGCGATAGCTCGCGTCAAAACACCACTCTCTCGCGATTTCGTGAGCTATCACGCGATTTTGGAACCAGATTTGCTTTCTAGCGTCCTGAGATTTGGATACAGACCACAACAAAGAGCGATCGCCAGGTAATGTGGAGGTTTTCGTTCACTTCTCATCTCTAGTATGTTGTGGGACACTCATTGAGACTATCTGAGCCGGTCAGTGTGGGGAAAAAGCACGTTAGGGCGGACTTTGACGTGGGGGGGCCAGTTGCCCCATACTTTTCACTAGCTGAGCTGCTAGCTGAGCTGCTAAGCTGCCTGCCTGGCTAAATACTGGAGCTATGTCGAAAATTCATTTCTCCATCACTCTCACGTATGAAATGACATGAAAACAGACCCCAGGTTGAAAAAACCGAAGTTCCCCTTTAAGTGTGTCTAAGCTGTAAAGGCTCACTAACAGGCACATGTAAAAACAAGAAAAGAACAGGACATGCCTCTGCATTTACACAAAAGCTTAGATTCTCCACTTAATATAACATTCAATCATTGTTTTCATTTCTTTGACATAATGACAAACTATTTTACAGCTGAGCCATCAGTTGAGCAGATTTTAGTTTTCTTGTGATTTTACCAAACACTGTAACTACAAATCACTTATCAACTGACATATCTTTAACATTAATTAATTGTGGCAAACAAATGAAGAAAGAAAAATAAAAGTGAGTGGGCCACTTATAAAAGGTAACTAAGCAACTTGTTTACTAGAAACAGCCACAGCAAGCCAGACATTATTTACCAAGGAAAAGCTGACCTGCTGTATATTTGGACAGGAGAGATAAAAGACCACAGCTGATCGCTTCGACTGTGGTTCCCACGTACACTGAGCACTCCTACCTCTATCTTAGTGCGGTAGAGCACCAGCCTGCGGAGGCGTGTAAGTTTGGAGATATGCGTGAAGGCCTGTGGGTGGAGGCGATCGCAGGAGGACAGATTGAGCTCCTGCAGTCCAGGACAAGTCTGGGAGATGACCTCCAGACAGGCTTCATTCAGGAAGTGGCAGCACGACATTTCCAGGCAGACCAGGCTCAGACCACATGCCTTCATGAAACTGAAGAGGGAGAGACATGAGTGGAAGCAGAGGAAAAGCACAAACATAATGCAATCCCACTGTAGCACCATTCTTGTCGGCAGAGCCCTTTTTACACTATAAGAAGAACATAATTTTTCATGAGCTTTAATTTTATATTTGTTATAAATTACAGAGGACCATTTCAGTCCATGTTGTTTGTCTCTGTATGTTCCTCCTTCAAAACTGCTTGTACTTGTATTTGCTACTTCTTCCAAGGTCATTTCTTTGCTTTCTAGCGCTTGTGGCCCACTGATAGTCTGACCTGCTGAAGCCCGTCAGGGTGAGAGCTCCACGGTTGCCGGTCCAGGACAGGTTGAGCCTCTGGAGGAGGGTGCAGCGGCTCTGCAGGTGTCCCAGGGAGGCGTCACTCAGCCGGGCCCAGTAGGGCTGCAGACTCAGCTGGGTGTACTGCAGCGGGTCGCAGCAGTGCTGGTGCAGCAGCTTACAGCTCTGGGCCAGACGGCAGAGGTCTGGCAGGGTCAGGTGGCTCAGAATCAGCTGGATGAGCTGTGTGGACGGGAGACGGGGAGAGGGTTAGGAGAGGAGAGGAGAAAGGAAAGGGTGAAGATGTGGGGGGGAAGGACAAGGGCAACAAACAGGAAGAAGAGAGACAAAACATGTTCAATCTGGTAAGAGAACGTAGCAGAAAGCAAAGCATAACACAAAGCATTAAAGAGTAGAGCAACCCAGTAGAGAACAGAAAACACTTCAGAGTGGAGGAGAGAATGTTAATTGCGTCCCCTCTGTCAGATCTAAATAGTGGTTATCTGGGACACAAAGCACTGATAGCAGAATCAGTGGTGAGGTGAGCCAGCTTGTTTTGCACCGTGTTTGTGTGCCTCTCAAAAAGAAAGAATGTGTGTGCTCGTGTGTGTGTGTGTGTGTGTGTGTGTGTGTGTGTGTGTGTGTGTGTGTGTGTGTGTGTGTGCCACAGTGAATTAACAATACATGGTGTTCAAGCGGGTATCAGCTGACAGATAATAGCTGTATTGTGTTTCTGAAACAAACACACAGCGGTTGTGAAGACTGCCGTTAATGGCGGCGGTTTGGAGAGGAGATAAGAGAACGAATATCAAGAGTACTGCTGGTGTTTTGAAGCTCGCCTCAGACAACATGATACGTCTGCATGGCATGAAAATGACTCTGCGTCTGTGAGTGCACACAAGATCAAGAAAGTGTCAGAACGCGTCCAAGCCACAATGTTCATGTGTTTGTGTGGAATACTGGTAAATACAGTGTGCATTTACACACTTACAGAGCACAGATAATGATGGAGAGAACAATGCAGGGAGAGGAGTAAAGACAGATACAAACAATAAAGGATTTACACTTAACGCTTAAAATAATCAGCTTTAACAATTTTTTTAGGAGGAAGAAAATGTATTTAAGTAAGATGCTCACAGCAAGTTTTGGTGAGCAACACTGAATGTAAGCACAACTGTTTGGAAAAATAAACTGAACATCGGCCCTTCAAGGAAGCAGCAGTAAGAATGTGGGTAGAACGGTCAGGTTGGATCTCCATTTTTGTCAAAACACAGGAATGCAATAAGTAGAAGGACACCTTAACACGAAGTTTTAATGGAAATTATTAATAGCATAGATTAAAACTATTCCTATCCCCACCATTAACCCCTACAGAATCACCTCTGCAAGTCTGGGTGTGCATCTACTCTTCCAAAAGGCCAAAGTGACACAGCGTAAACATCATTCAGGTCCAGAATCACCTCATATGGCAGTTTGTCAAAGTAGCCATTGCCTGTCCTCTGCTGCTTGCCGTCTCCTCCTTGCCTGTAAGGACCTCCCACGTCAGACAGCTCCTCTTCACTGTCACTCAGGTCACTAATGTCGATGATGGGCATCTTATAGAGGGCCAGCATGGGCCTCTCCTTTACCCCTCGTAAGATCACAGCATCCAGCTCGGTGTAGTAGTCCAGCAGTGAGCTGTTGACCTCCAGACGCAGCAGGTTAGTGGGGAAGCTGATATGCTTGATTTTAGGGGAAAACTGGCGTGCCTGGGGTGTCAGCACCTTGGTGGGCTCCCCTGACCACAGCACCTCCCACCTGTAGAACAGAAAGCGCACACAACAGTGGGACTATATAACTAAAATGTCATCCTTTAAACTACATACATCTACACAGACTGAATAGGTTACCATATAGGTATTTAAATCGCAGAAGGTGTGAAAGGTGAGTGAAAGCAGGTTTGCTATGATGAATATAGGCCCACTAAAAAGCTTTACATGGCTTATAACACCAGGTCACACAGCCCAGATGGACATTCATAATCAGGGCAGTATAGCCTGACTCCTGTCTCAAATGTTTCACTGAGAGCTCAGTGTTTCTAAGCTTGTTCTGATCTGTCACACGCTAAATCCAATACACAATGACCTCTGCTGAAAAAAGCCTTACGATTCCACAACTCCATGCCTTATTCATGACTTGACAGGCTTCTGTTTTGACAAAAAAAGACGGTTGTGAGTCATGATGGATGACTGGTGGGCAGTGATGAATTACTGCCGTTTCCTCCTGACATTCATACTGTTGGCTGACAGAGGGCTGACAATGAATCCTGCATTTTAATAAACTCTAATAGACTGTCAAATCCCATTTTTTGCTGGTCAAATGTTTCATTATGTATATTTTGATAATGACCTGAAATCAATAACATGTTTGTTGCAAGTTAAGGAGTCTGATAACGGAACTTTTTTTCTGGTGAAGCAACGTCTGATGATACCAGACCAGCTGATGGCATTTCGACAACCCTCTTCTCAGGTTAGACAAAACGCCTAAGTCAAGAAAAATTTTTTAACAAAAACTTGTTTGGCACCATCTTTTTATGGTGAATCTGCTCCAGGCTGGGGGGGGCTGTGTTTGTGTGATACTGTCTGATGACCGCTATACTAAGAATAAAAATGCTAGGCAGCAATGTGAGAGGGATAACTTGGTTAATACACACTAAATCATACTGGTACCACCTGAAATGCCGCCAGAATTCATTCAAACAACGATGGATTTAACATAAATTTGTAAATTTGCTGCTTGCTTTCTGGTATTGCTTGCTGAGTGTTAATGAGGTTAACATTTTAGTGGATACGGTTTTTCGGGACAGATGACTCTTGTTACCTGACATCAGAGGGTGGATTCTGGGAGAAGGGGTTGTGAGAGCAGGCCAGGATCTGAACAATGGCTCCAGGGTAATAGGTCTCAAACACCTCCACTGCTGTAGGGTAGACAGGCTCTTCAAAGCCCAGCTCAATGTAATCCTGGCTGTGGAAGCCTTTAGGAGTACGGCGAAAAGGTGGCGGGGCACTGGCACACTGTTCCCACCATGTTCCATAAGCTCTGAATACAGCCGTTTGGGTGAAGTCCCCTGAGCTGGGGTAGACGTTGGGTACCCCAGCCAGGTTCCACATGGTGTAGGACATGCTATTCTCACTGCCATAGTGGGAACTGAAGTCCAGAACCTCCTTGGCATACTGCTCCACCTCCACACTAACTGGCAAGACCGCCCGCTGGCCAGATTCCACAGCCCGCCGACTGGTCAGAGCCTCGCCTCGAGTCCCACTCCTGGAGCGTCGCCGCAGACAGATATAGTAAAACATGCTCAAGAGGGTTAACATAGGGAACTCTGGGACTGATGGGGGCAGTGAGGAGAAACGGAGGCTAGAGGGAGGAAGAGCCTCCACCTACTGGTAGTGCATTCTCTCAAGGGTTTGGGGATGTACAAAGTGCAGGCTAAAAGCCCGGCTGCATGCAAGACCTGTGGGTTAGGCAGAGACAAACACATACAAGAGTAAGAACAGCAAGACCGCAGATCTAAGACAACACAGAGTATGATTCTTGTCTGGTCCTGTTGGAAACGACACTATTTTGAAAACTTAGCCTGACTGATATCAATAAAGTGAAAGGAAAGAATGTGGGGCAACTAAATATTTGGCTAAACGTAAATGAAACTTGCAAAACATAGAATATATTAGCATCTAAAAATAAAGTTTAAAGTAGTTAAAGGGAAACTTTTAGAGAATGAAAGGTCATAAAAACTTGAAGGTAATGCCCACAATTGAGAAGTGTGTCTTGGGAAGTTTTTTAAAGCTGGAACATGATTGTGTAGTTATCGCTGGAATACTGGAAAGCATATTTTGTAAATAAATCCAGCTTTGACATGAGTCAGCAGCATAGCTTCTGTACTTGTGCAATAACTACTGTATCAATAAGAGGTAGCCTTGTACCACTGCTGGGCATGATGCACACTGTTAATGACTAGTCTTCTTAATTACAGCATGCAGGCAGTACCTTATGGTTAGCAGAACATGACAGCACTTGTATCAAATCAAAATGCAAACAGAAAAAGTCAAAAGCCTTGTTAACTTCCCAAAACATCAAAACCTCTTGTCTGTGTATTTTTTCAGAGCCCTCACTGACTAAAGGATTTGCTGCACTCAGACAGTCATTAATGTCTCCTACATGCAACCCAAGAGTGGCTCAGTAACTGGGGAAAACAAAAACCTACAGACTACCAGAAACCTCAAGGTCTGGTGCCTGACACCCTACTACACAGGTTCTTAATGTCACCTAATTTGCATTTGTGAAGACTCATTCCTTCTTTAAACTGAGCTGCTGCACCGCTGAAGGCTGCAGTAAACAATGTACATTTAAATTATCTGCAGGGAAAACATGTGATCTAAATGTAAATAAAAGGAAAATCTATAAGCAGTATTCCAAACAGGGTTTGATTAATACACATCAGTTAGTGAATTGTAAAAACGAGGCCAACATTAGAGAATAATTACACTGAAGCTATCAATGTTTACAAATGCTAACAAAGCCTCCACATACCATGTTACTGAAAGCACTGAAAAGAGGAAAACAGTCTCTAACCAGCCTACGGGAAAGACAACAGCCCTCCTGCTCAGTAAGTTTAAAGTAAAAGGAAAGAGAGATACCTATCCTGTTTGGAATTAATGTTCTTGTCTGTCTGCCTTGTAAAAGTCGCCGACATTCAATTGAAGTTAGCTAAATACCTACAACCTTAGCTAACTTAAAATGCTTTTTCAATTTTTCTTTAAGTTGAATTATTTTAACATGTTAAGCTAGCTTCAGCGAAGAACTCCCAATACCATAGCACAGTCAAAACACTAAAATGACAGCTGGAGAAGTAAAATTTGCCCAAAAGGGTGAGCTGTCTCCCCCAGCTAATGTTAGTGTTAGCTAATGGTGAATAGCTGCTGTTAGGTAGCAGTACTGGCTAGCTAGCCAACACAAGCTGAGCTGTCAAAACATTAACTGTTAGCTTCCGTATGGCAGCTTTGCAAACCGATTAATCAAACAGTACAAAATATATTTTGAATTTACGGTGAACGTAGATCGATATATCCATTCATGGCGAGAAATGAGGAGAAATCCTCTTCTTACTTTGAGCTTTATCAGGTTATTTCAACACCGAACCTCATTCTTGCCGTTTACCTTGTGGTGCCTTCATAAACAGTCGGATACTGTATATATTTCTTGAGCGCACGCCACAATCAACTATATACATTGTAAAATAATGGGTAAATGTCAAGGTTTCGTACCTTATTAAGATTCAAATACGTTGTGTTTAGAAAACAAGTTGCAATTCGTCAACGTCCGTGTAACTAATGGAGGAAAAAAGTGATAAGTTCTGTAGAACTGCTTCTCTCTCCTTGTTTATTTCATCACCGCCGCACGAAATAATTCATAGTCACAGATTTAAAAAAAAAAAAAAAAAAGACTACTCCAAAAAAATGAATTATGACATGTCAATTTTACAGTCATGATTAAAATAGGGTACTGAAATGGGGTTAAAAACAAATGAAGCTTGATACTACGTGAGGACTTTAAAAGCCGCACCATTGCTGTACAACAAGTTATCAACATCCGGTCAGCTTTCTTTTACAGCACGGGATTGTGGGAGTAGTAGTTCTTTGACTGCAGCGACAAAATAGCATAATACGGTTCATTATTCTTGTTTTACGTCTGATTGTTAGAATTGTATTATTTCACATTAAACAAAGCAAGGGATGTTTCTGTTTTATGTTGTTTTTGATTGTGTATTTATTTTATTTGCAGCCAATGGAAGCTTTAAAATCCAATAATAATAATAATAATAATAACATCTGCTTAATCTCTGAAATAGCACAGGATGGGAAGTGCAGGAAGTCATCAAAGCAGCAGCAGTCACCCACAGTGTGAATGGACCTGTTGGCTCAAACAAAAGTATGTGTAAATAATAATTCCTACCTGTTGTGGTGTTGAAGGATTTGTCCACCTGGACTGGCTGCTCTGTGATGATCAGCTCATCCTGCACTGCAGCGTTGACAGGAGACTCATCAGCAGGAATCACAGAAGGTGGAGGAGTGGAAACCTCAGCAGAGCGAGTCCGGTTCTGGA
Organism: Acanthochromis polyacanthus; assembly: GCF_021347895.1. Taxonomy (NCBI): domain Eukaryota; kingdom Metazoa; phylum Chordata; class Actinopteri; family Pomacentridae; genus Acanthochromis; species Acanthochromis polyacanthus. The sequence continues at coordinate 1,413,918 of NC_067124.1, read as the reverse complement.
AGGAGCTTTGGCTGTTGGCGGAGTTGGCAAAAGGATCAGCAGAGGAGGTCAGAGAAGCAGGTGGTGGAGAAATGACAGCAGAGTCAGAATCCTGGCTGAGTGCTGGATGATCATCTGCATCATGCAGACCAGTGCTGGCAGAAGTTTTATCAGAGGGGGTCAGAGAAAACAATGGAGAGCAGAGTTGGTTTTCCTCTTAGCTGTTCCCTTGCTCATGGATAGTAATGATAGCCAGAGGTTAAATAAGTGAAGTCACCCTGTACAGTGCTGATGACAGGAGGATCAGCAGGAGGTGGTGGAGGTGAAACCTCAGCAGAGTGTGGATCTGGGCTTTGTGCCGGCTCCTCTGTTGCTTCTGTCAGGATGTGGTTTGAGCCATTTCCGGTAGCGATGCCAAAAGTTTCAGCACTGGTGGTAGTGGAGCTGGATAAACAGGACAATGGCGTCCCTGATGGAGTGAGAGAAAGTGACCTGACAGAGCTGTAGCTCTTACATACTGAAGGAGAAGCTTGGAGGAGGCAACCAGAAGCCCTGCAGGACTTTTGAAACGTCGACCTGCTGAAGTACTTCTGAGTCTGGCTGATGTTCTCCTGCTTTAAAAACACTTCAGAACAGATACTTCAGAAATGCTAGCTCCATTACCGGACACTGTTCAGTTTATTACCAAAGTGCTGGAAAACATTTCTTGCTTGCCAATTTTGCAATTTTGCCAGTTTTCTCAGTACTTAGCTTGGTTTTATAACAACACTTTATTTTTAACAAATACATCAAAATGTTGAATGTAGAGTAGTAGAATAATGTTAATGAAATCTGATTGGTACACTGTAATTTAGAGATGTAAACTTTCACATTTTAACAGAAATTGGGAAAAGTATTGTGTGAAGAAGGAAGACAGGACCAGGCAAGGTTAATAGACAGTCACACCATTAGCCAATCAGAGGCCTCTATGCTCTCCTGCTCTGCAGAGCAAAACTTTAATTCTGTGTTTGTGGAAGGTTCAGCAGAGTGTTTGTTAAGAGTGTCCACATATATTTGGTGTGTTGGTTGTCACTTTTCTTTAGTGTGCGTGCATTTACAGGTAGGTGAATATGCTCTTTGTTTAGTTTACAATGATAGTTTACAGTGCAAAAGTTTGGGCACCCCTGATAATTTTCAAGGTTTTCCTTTATAAATCACTGGTTGTTCGGATCAGAAATTTCAGTTAAATACATCATATAGCAGACGAACACAGTGATATATGAGAAGTGAAATGAAGTTTGTAGGATTTACAGAAAGTGTGCAATAATTATTTAAACAAAAGTAGACAGGTGCATAAATTTGGGCACCCCAACAGAAAAATTACATCAATATTTAGTAGATCCTCCTTTTGCAGAAATAACAGCCTCTAAATGCTTCCTGTAGCTTCCAATGAGGGTCTGGATTCTGGGTGAAGGTATTTTTGACCATTCTTCTTTACAAAACATCTCCAGTTCAGTCAGGTTTGATGGTTTCCGAGCATGGACAGCCCGCTTTAAATCACACCACAGATTTTCAGTAATATTCAGGTCTGGAGACTGAGATGGCCATTCCAGAACGTTCTACTTGTTCCTCTGCATGGATGCCTGAGTAGAATCTGAGCAGTGTTTAAGGTTGTTGTCTTGTTCAAGTATCCAGCTCCGGCGCAACTTCAACTTTGTCACTGATTCTTGAACATTGTTGCCGAGAATCTGCTGATACTGACTGGAATCCATGCGACCTTCAACTTTAACAAGATTACCAGTACCTGCAGTGGTCACACAGCCCCACAGCATGATGGAACCACCACCACATTTTACTGTGGGCAGCAAGTGTTTGTCTTGGAATGCTGTGTTCTTCATCCACCATGCATACCGCCCCTTATGTCCAAATAACTCCATTTTAGGTTCATCAGTCCACAGCACCTTATTCCAAAATGAAGCTGGCTTGTCCAAATGTGCTTTAGCAAACCTCAAGCGACTCCGTTACCAAACAAATTTTATGTTCCAATAATTAGTGCTAAAGGTATTCGAATCAATTAAACAACAAGGGTGCCCAAATTTATGCGCCTGTCTACTTTTGTTCAAATAATTATTGCACACTTTCTGTAAATCCTGTAAACTTCATTTCACTTCTCATATATCACTGTGTTCGTCTGCTACATGATGTATTTAACTGAAATTGCTGATCCGAACAACCAGTGATTTATAAAGGAAAATCTTGAAAATTATCAGGGGTGCCCAAACTTTTGCATACCACTGTAGGTCTTACTTTTGCATGTTTACCCAGATTTCCTTTGTTGCTGCAGATGGCCTGTTAGACTATGTGATTTGATTTCTTTAGATTTATAGTGTCATGACAATGTAGAGTCAGAGAGTATTGACATACTGCACACTTATTATTTACGTCTTTCTATTTATTTCTTGTTTCAGGACCACACAAACAGATACCTGCATATGTGTAACCTTTGTTACAAATATAGAGCAAAAGGGAACTCCTTGTCTTGGACTGCATTCTAACTGATGCCTTCTTGGCAGCCATAACTCTATTAACCGGTGAAATAAGCATACAGTCCTTGTAATCACCACAGCTTATAGCATATAGCGTTGTAAGGGATACTTTGTCATATGCCCAAGCCTCAGAAGCCTCACACTTCTACTGTCACCCCATACATGCCACATATAACTGATCAAGAAATTAACACATGGCACAGTACAAACCCCATCTGTGTGGTCTTAGTTTTACCTCCAAAATCCATTCCGTGTTCAGTGTACAGAATGCCTTCCTTGGTGCAGTTTTTGTGTTTGCTAAGTTTGTTTGTTACAGGTGGAATTGGCAACACAAGAGATTAGAAGGAAAAATATATCATCATTTCACAAAAAAAACATCGTGTGTGAGATGATGAAAGTCTCTGCAAAGAAATGATGCTAATGTCTTCACTGTCTCTCTGGGAAACACTCCAAAGCTCATAAATACAAAGAGGAGAAGTCACAGTCCTGTGTCCTGCAAAGGTTAAAGCAATTTGTGGTGAGTTATTGGTGGTATGAGGAGTATTTTATTCTTTTCTGGGCTCGCACTGTATGGCAAAGGTAACATCTTTTGTCATATGGATGTTTAGCAAAGCACACAGACCATACGTTTCATGAATCCTAAACTCAGCCAGCTTGTTTGCCTTTGATGTTCTGTTGCTGTGGATCATTTGCTGGATTTGAAGATGCTACTCTCCCTTACAACAGCTGGGAGAAGTAACAACACAAGCACAAATCAAATTTAGAAAAACAATTATCGTAGTTTTAAGGGTATTAGCCAAACTGTGTGATGTATAATTTGTAAAACTTAATTGCATGCCATTACATGCTGGTAAATAATCACTATCTCAGACATTACATTGAAATCTATTTTAAATGCTGCACTTCATCACTGGTCAATTTAAGAGGAGCAAGCAGATGACAAATCCAAAAACAAAATATGTCTTTGCTTTCTTCCTGAGCTTTAGAATTAACTGGTTGGTGTCACAAGTTAATCTTTGAATATATACAATCAATATATTGATTTAGAATCAGGTTAACCCCAACAAAACTCGTGTAAAATCCACTAGCATCTTCAATCTAATCACATTAGTTACTGCTAGCACTTTTTGGGTGCTTCTTTAAATAAAATGTAAGTGCCACCAGAATTTAATTGAGCCTCATTTTGGACCTTAAGATCTAAGTTCCAGCCAAAGCAGCAGATGCTGACGTCTGAGCTGAACAGGAGAAGTGTGTGTAGTTACACTGATTTTGTTGGCGTGGTACATCAGGGCACATCTGCAGCTAGATTGTGACCACTTTAATGTATTGATCAGACTGGGAATATGAAATAATTCAGCACTTTCGCTTGAAAGTGCTGAATTGCTCTTTTCTTCCCTTCCTTTCTCTAACATGACCTCTGGTGAAAGTGTTCTAAAATACACAGACACACACATTCAATCTTATATTGATTCTCTCTCTTCCTACACACACACAGTAACACACACATGTCTGATTCTTATATCCCCGTGGGGACTTACCATTGACTCCCATTCATATGTAACCCCTAACCCTAACCCTAACCTTAACCATCACCAAAACAATGGCTAACCCTAAAGAAACGTTTTTGCACTTTTACTTTTTTCAGTAACAACAACATGACCAAGAAAACACTGTTTCCCCTCATGGGAACCTCATTTTTGGTCCCCACCGTGACGCGAGTCCCCACCGAGATAGCATGGAGTCAGGTCAAAGTCCCCACCAAGTCCCCACTGGTATAGATAAACACGTACACCACACACACACACACACACACCCTCCACCCTGTGTCCCCTGATAATTAAGAGCCTAATGGATCTTGTGCGCGGCGGTTGTCACATTTTGGCTGGCATTTGCACAGATGAATGACTTGTCCAGTTGTACTGTCTCTGCAGTGCACCGATGCTCTATTGTCAAAACCAAAAGAGTCGAGCGTCTCCACAGAGCCGCGGGCGACCAATCACGAGTCTAGCTCTCATTAGCAGGCGTCCATTGTGGGTGACAAGGAGAGATAATTACCTTTGACTACTAGAGCTCTTGCTGTCTTTCTCCCATTGGCAGCGATGCCTGCACTGTCATAGATACCGTGGACCTCTTTAGTGATATAAATATATATCCAGTGAAACTAAATCTGTCTCTTTTTCAGACATCAAAAATGTCTATAACCTGCAAGCAAGGTGCTTTAATTGTAACACTTAGTAGTTTGAATATGTTGAATACTTTACCTCTGACATCACTGGCTTAAATCTGCTGCTGCTTGGACATGTTTCTACAAGATCGGATTAACTCTCCCAGCATGACATGTTCCTTAGCAATCCCTGTACCAGTTTTTCATCACTTTGTCTTGATTGATCTCTGTCTGAAACGGTCCACGCAGCTAAGACCATAACACAGCAGCACATCAGAGAGGAGGACGCACCAAGCCGCTCACACACTCACACACACAGTATATAAACAGCACCCAGCCAGATTTAGAGTTAACAAGATAGGATGATATGAACTGGGGGCTAGTGGGCATGCTCTGTGATTGACAGGCCGGGCTGCTGTCAGCTCCTCCAGGCAAGCATCAGCGAGCAGCAGTCCTGCTACTGTCAGAGCTCTGTTCTGGTCCACTGTGCCACACATACATATGCACATGGCCGAGCACACACAAATGCAAATGGGGATGGACGCACACTTAAGCACATGCACAGATACATGTGTATGCACACAACCACACACTGTGTCTTCTCTGTGTGTATGTGTGTGTGTGTCACTCACGTGCACATTCATGCACTGATGCTCTTTCTGTCCCTCTGCTGTGCCCCAGCTCTCAAAAGTCAGCTAAATAACGAATCTGCTGCTCTCCTTCCCTTTTTGCATAGAAGCAGAGATGCTGGTTATTGCTTGTATGGAACAGTGTCTGCGTGTCTTCATCTCAGCTGCAGTGTGGTCAGCCCACATGGGGGATCGTCTCATGAGGCTGTGAGAATATCCAGGCATGCCTGCTCATCGCTATTTAGATTGAGGCGGTGATAGTCAGCCTTGCACTGCAGCTAACCTCCTGTTTTAATTCACTTGCCAGGAATAAAAACAGGATTTCTTGTGTGTTGTGCACTGTGGGACTGAACCTACACTGAGCAGTTGTAGAAGTTTGTGATTTCTAAATGGATCTTCATAAGTCGCTGTATGGCATCATTTAACTCAGACAAGTGTTTCTAGTGCCACTGTAAACATGACTTCAGGCAGGCTGGATATGTATTATTCCCACGTATTTAAATACATCTGACATGTTTAATGCATTTGAGCATGTGAGCAGTGGAAAACATGCATGGCTGTGAACAGAAGGTGCAGTGTGCTGCAGTTGTTCTCAGGTTAAGATTGACTTTGCAGTTAAACAGTCAGAGGTGAAGTGGGCAGCGTTGAGTGAAACAGGTGTAGAAGCGAAATTCTGTTTTGTGCTGGTGCTTTGAGAAAAAAGCTAATGCGTGCATGCTAACAGCCTGAAGCAGGCACAGTTACCATTTTCATCAAAGTTTTCACCATCAGTATAGTGTGTTAACTATACTGATGGTATAGTTAACACAAGAAAAGAACTCAGAGAGCACAGAGGCTGCTCAGTCACATTATTTCTGACGGCTGAAATCTTGAAAAAATTTGTGGCAGAAATCATGGCAACATAGAATGTGTCCATTTAATATAGATGTACCCACAAACAAAATGGCCTTGCGCTGAGCACAGGCGTGTGTTCTGCATGTGTATGTTATGTACGGATATTGAATCACGTGACCTAAATATGCAGCAGGAATTGATGGAACCCAGAAACACCCCCACAGTTTAATCAGTTTTTACTTGTATCATTTCCAAGTCCTGCTAAGTCCACAGCAGTAGATTTGTAGTAGGATCACAATCATGTGATCATCAGCAGGCAGCTGATGTAGTGTTCACTTGTTGTCATGGTTACAGTGACGCCATGTCGCTATCTGGCAATGATACAGAAATCTTTAACTAATCCATGGATCCAGACTATAAGCTGCATCACTGTCAAAATCTGATCACTTGGTCCTTGAGTCATTTTTGACCTTCAATGAAAATTTCATCCAAATCCATTAGTCTTTTTTAATAAGTGTTTTTTTTTTGGCCTTTATTTGATAGTCACAGTGAAAGATAGACAGAAAACAGGGAGAAGAGTTGGGGGAAGACATGCAGCAAAGGGCCGCGAGCGGGAATCAAACCCGGACCCAGCCCCTATATGTGGGTCGCCCGCTTAACCCGTTGAGCTATACAGGCACCCCCGTTAGTCTTTTTTTGAGTAATGTTGCAGACAGACAGACACACAGACAGACACACAGACAGACAGACAGACGTATGCCGATCGTGACATAGTTCTACTTCGTTCCTTGACAGAGTAATCCGAAAAATTACAGCTTGGATCTGATGAGGCCACTAGATGGAGAGATTCCACTAGACCTATCCGATTGAATTCAGACAATAAATGTTGAGACCTTTTACTCACAACCACAAATTTCATTTTGGGCCAAAGCACTTAACCCCCAACTTTGCCTTCCCCTAGAGCCAAGTTGTTTGTATAGCTTCTAGAATCATTATTTGAATTGAACTGTAGTGAGATACATTAAGAAGTTATCCAAAATTAAGATCCTCCATAAGAAACATTCTGTTGAAGTCTTTCTAGTTTAGCGTTTAGGAACAGTTTATAACATGTTTTGAAATATAGTTGAAAAAACATCTAGAGGCATTTAAATTGAACAAAAGTCTTGAAAGCATCAGTAACTTGACGTATCGTAGACAATGTAATTTCACACATTTTACCACACAGCATATAAAATACTAACATTTATGTGCTGTATTGTTTTAATTATAAGCATTCTAAAATATTTATTAGTAACAACTGAGCAAACACCAGCTCCTGATAAAGGTCATGACATGAAGCTGGTAGAAATCCAATGAGGGGAATTTGAGTTATAACTTTAAATTTTAACTTTTAAACACCTTCCTGTGAACAGAAACAGTCTGTAAATACATTATAATACACTGAAACTATAGATGAATGGGGTCTTTGGATTATGTATTGATATAAAGAAAACACCCTGATATTGTTCCTGGTGGTTTAAAGGCATATAAATACTTAATTTCTGTACAGTCAGTAGGTAAACACAAGAGGCATATGCAGTAGGAATGTTACATTTGGACATCCAGTGTATGGTAAAGGGTACTGACTGTATTTTCTTTTCATATATATTTCATGAATCTTGATTTTTATTTTCCACTTCCATCCTATTCTCTTTTACACTTTCCATTTTAATGTTCACACTATATTAATACCTTATTCGGTAAGCTTCAGGAGGTGTGGTTTCTGTTTGTGTGTTTGCTCTGAGCTGATGAAATCCACCAGACTTCCTGTCAAACCTGATTGTGGGATACGTTCTCCCTTTTCCGCCATCAGCAGAAAAGACTAACCACTTCATGAGGTTTCCTTTTGTCCCTTTAGACCATAAAATGTCCATTAATATCTGTCCATTAAATTACTAATCATAATTTTAAAGCATAGCACATCTCCATCGTCGGCCTCGGTATTGTACTCATCATTTAGGTTTTCACACAGGTCCGACCTCTAATCACAATCTTTGTCATTCAGTTCCTACATGCTGATAATGTCATTTACCAGAATGTTTGGAATATTTCCGACTGATTGCAAAACTTCTGCGGCTTTTTAGTCTTAATGACAGAATCTGCAAATATAATTACTGCTGCAAGAAAACCCAGCCAGAGATAGCGGAGAGAAGCTGTCATCTGCTATTGTTTTCCAGTCCGTGTCCTCCAACTGAACTTCACCGACCGACAGTTTAATTGGTTTCAGGGAATCGAGTGTGAAGAGGAGTCATGACCTTGATCTTTCTCCCTGATAAATGATTTTTTTTTTACCAACTATACATGCAAATATGCAGGGTCTGTGTGTATGTGTGTTGAGAGTTGAGAGGGAGGTAAACAGATACAGATTGCCTCATTTTATTGTGTGTTTAGTGGCTGATTAGAGGCCTAATTAAATACAGTGTTAGTGAGCTCAGAGGCAAACAGAGGAGACACTGACCCTGCGACTTCTAATGCACCCCGGGGATCATCTGAACAAAGAGAGCAGACGCACACGGGGTGATAGAGAACATGCTTTCAGAGACTTTGAACAAACAAGCATCATCAGACCTTTATCACCAGAACCTGTCCTTAATTCACTCTTCACCTGATAAATATTAATGTGAGGGCAGTGGGAAATTAAACAAAACTAAACATTAGCTCATGATGGTGTTGGCTTCAGCTCAGACCTGAGGGGTAAAAAGTGCAACACCACGAACACTCAGTATGTGAACAGTGTCACAACCTTGACCCACACCTGAGCTCACAGTGCAACACACATCTACTCTTTGCTCTGCAGGTCTTTTTAAGTCTGTAGTTTCTGCTGGTCATTTTAAAGGTTTTCCTTAAGTAAAAGTGAAAAAACTACAAAGAAGGGATGCGTGCCCAAAGATCTTAAAATTGCTAAAGTTATCCCCTTTTACAAAACCGGTGACCAAAAATCTTTTAATAATTATCGACCTATTTCAGTTTTACCATGTTTCTCAAAAATCCTAGAAAAAATAGTATATAAAAGAATGTTACTTCACTTAAATAAACACTGCATGTTTTATAAGCATCAATATGGTTTCCGGGAAAACCACTCAACTGATATGGCCCTATTACAACTTTACAACTTTTTCGGCTTTAAATAACAATGAATATGCATTAGGTATCTTCCTAGATTTATCCAAAGCTTTTGATTCTGTTGACCTTACTATTTTGCTTTCTAAACTTCATCAATATGGATTTCACGATTTATCATATAGTTGGCTTGCCAGCTATGGCAAATGGCTATGGCGAACAATTTGTTTATGTTAATGGTTATCTATCCTCAGAGCTCAATTAACATATGGTGTCCCTCAGGGCTCAATACTTGTCCCATTATTGTTCCTTGTGTACATAAACGACTTGACTTCTGTCTCTTCTACCATGCTACCGATACTTTTTGCTGATGATACAACCTTGATTCTGGCTAACAAGAATTTTGATTCGCTAATTACAGAAGCTAATTCTGGAATAGGAATATTTTCAGAATGGTTTCAGATAAACAAGTTAACACTAAATATAAAAAATGTAATTTTATTATTTTCTCAGGTAAAAACAAAAAATACTGTACATCCAAGGCCAAGATTTCCATTGGACGGAACGATTTAATCCAGGTCTCTTCCACCAAATTCTTGGGGGTTTTGACTGATGAGAGGTTGTCATGGATGGAGCATATTAAGCTCATCAATAACAAAGTGATGAAGTCTATTGGCATCATCAGGAAAATTCATGGTTTCATTACTAAGAATACTCTTCATACATTGTATTACAGTTTAATATATCCACATCTTAGCTACTGTAATATTGTTTGGGCAAGTACATACCCTACAAACTTGCAGAAAATATTCATTACTCAAAAGAAATTTGTTAGGCTAGCCACCTCTTCTAATTATTTATCTCCATCTGCCCCTCTATTTAAAAAGCTGAACTTATTATCCATATACGATATTAATACCCTTCAATCTTGTATATTTATTTATAAATATATTTATTCACCACATTTGCTCCCAGAATCTTTTACGTATTTTTTTATAATCAACTCTCAGATTCATTCGCACAATACAGGATATGACATTAAACTTCAGACTCCCTTTGCTGTACTTCACAATGTCACTTTTCTTTTACTTACAGAGGTTCATTAATTTGGAATTCATATTATCATTTAACAAAAACATCTACATCTCTCATCATTTTTAAATTCAGACTAAAGTCATATTTTAATACATCAAGATCCCAAAGCTTCTTTCTATTTTCATTCATAATTAATTCAGTTGTTTTTTTTATTGTTGTTGAGTTATTTGAGTTTATTTCATTTTATTACATTTTATTTCTTTTTCTTCCTATATTTGTATTATTAATTAATAATGGGGAGGTATCTTGGATAAGCCCACTTTGGGGTTTTTCACCTCTCCAGCACTTTCTTGCATTTTTTTTTTAATGCCAATGTAACTGTTTTTAATTTATGGTGCAAATAAATAGAAAGAAAAAAACAACACATTAAATATAATTTCAATTAGATTCTGGTTATATGTGTAAATATATTGCTCTTTAACTAGAATTAATTATGTCTAAGCTTGTGTGTATGAACATTCCTGGGAAAAGTAAACTACGACTCCAATGATGCATTTTAACAAGAAATATACCCAAAGACCTTTCAATTCAGTCATGAGCCGATAACATTCAGAAAACTGAAAGTACAATCTGCAGATTTAATAATTTCAGCTTAAAATGCTTGGTTAGTTTTGTACATAAAAGCATAAAAGAAGCTGAAGACTTTAATTCTGAAATGCATGTTAACTCTAGAGAGATAATATTAAATGAGAAAGGATGACCTATAAGGAAAAACATATTTTAGGTCAACACAGAATGAGCCTTGCTCCATATGTCCTGTTAGATCTTGAACTGTTTCCTGGTGTTGGAGTTTTGTGTTTCCCATTACCACAATAAAAACATGTCCAAGATATACTGATGCATAGAAAGGATCAAACTGACAGAAAAATTGAACAGAACGCAGGAAGTTGAGTGTTTGATGGTTAAATTTACTGGAGGAGGACCCCCTGACCCTCCATTTAATGTCCCCCACCCAATACTGGGACTAAACCTACACAAATCCTCTGAAACGCTAACTGAGGCAGGCAGCTGCTCCCTATGAACTGAACATATTAAGCAAGACTAGAATATATGTAGATTTATTATCTACTCAATTAATTCACTACAATTTATTCATTTTAGGTACATAATGAAAGTTTGCCAGTGACTTGGCAAAGAACTGCAGCTATCCTGAAACGTGGGCAGATGAAGGGGTGACTGGAGCTGACTGGTTTACAGTTTGGGCTTTTGAAAAGGCCCCCTACCCTTTCCATATGAAGCCCTCAGGCTACCAGCCTCTGTGGACTGCAAGCTTCAGTGAAACAAATGTCAACAACAACTTTCTTGCATTCCAATCTGATGGCTTCTCCTCATTTTTGCCACGTATTGTCAGCTAAGTTCATCATTATTTTACACATAAATAGTCACAGTAACTTGAGTGACAGACTATCTTGTGATAGAACCACACCAGCTGTGAGATCAGTGAGCTCTTGGACCACACCCAAACTCGGCCTTCATTATGTCAGCTACACACTTGGAAGACTTCCTGACTGCATCTTGCATGGGTGTGACACGCTATCACGTTGAAAAAAACCCCCAGAGATATTCCACTAACAACTACAAATGTACTCAGATCACCTTTGTCATGGTTCCTGCTAAAGGAAGTCAAATACAATATTGTCCAGACTGTAGCAGCCAGTAATAATCATGTTATTGTTGTGTATGTAATTGATTAATACTGTACATATTACAAATTTGTTACAACCTGTAGTGACAGCATTTAAATCTATTTTGCAACCTGTACATATCTCATAAAACCACTTAAATGCATCGTTTAAGTAGCAGGCGCATTGAAGTTTACAGTAGTTTGATTTATTAACTATCGCTGCTCTCCCTGTTTGTAAATGTTCAGCGGTGTCTCCTGACTCTTACTCAGTTAATCAAAAAACAAATAATTTCAGAGACAAATAAGTTATGGGCCTTTTAATGTTTGTTCAATGAAAAATAATAGTGTATTTTTATAACCGGCCCTTGGCTTCCTGTTTTTCTTCAAAAGTGGCTTCTGGAAAAGTCAAGTTAAGAATCGCTGCTTTAGGCCCATCCATGAAGCCAAAATGACAGAAAAAATTGTATTTATCAGGAACAATGTTGAAATGCAATAAATCTGTTACATTATTTGGAAGAGTCCCATGTTTCTGTGTTAAGTAACATGAAAGCACAGCCTGCAGACCACTGCAGGTACAGCTGAAGCCTCTACAACAGCAAAGTGTAAACCTCACATCAACTGCAGGGATAAGAGTCCATTTTACAGAGAAGGAAGACAAAAGAGCTGTCCTCAGATTGGCAGCACACTGCAGGACAAAGATAGACTCAGTCTCAGTGGCTGAGCAGCGCATATCGACACCCTCATCTAAAACAATACACACAACGCAGCACTTCCCTACAGACTGGAGCTGATTGCATTTGTTTGCTACTAATACACTATAATCACATAAAAATAGCAGGTCCAGTACAGTGTATCACAACAAATAGCACAGGTTTAACTATCCACTGCAGCTATACAGTCATATCAACTATACATCCAGAGAGATTAAACTTTCATGTTACTTGAGGGTGCCATTGGACATTTAATCATAGCACAGCATACATATATACACGGCAGAATACACTAACAGTAGCACAAGTGGGAATTATATAAATATTCAGTGAAAAATGCTCGTCTTACAGCGGTTTAATTATAAATGTGGGAGGGCATCTGAGTGAAAAGGGTATAGATTATGAAACATGAGGGCATACGTAGGAGCAAATACCGCAAAGTGTGCATTTGGCATGAAAATATGTACAGAAGAAACCAAATGGGAAAACATGTTTACCAAAACAACCAGTGTTGCTTATTCGAACATGCATGCAGACGGTATGAAAATGCATATAATTCAAGGTTTTTCATTTCACATGAAGAAGATAGCATATGTACAAATGTGATGTAGACGTGAGGTGACTCTAGCTGTGTTTAAATCACCGCTGCATGCAGTTCACCGTGAAAGTCCAAGTGTATCTGTACTGTGGTCTGTTGTCTGTGTCATTACCAGTAATCCAAGACAAGGCAGGAAATTGTTTAAAATGAGGCAAAATATCACTGCAGTGGCCAAAACCTTTGATTTCCATTTAGCTCCTGTTCCTCCAGAGGCCTCAGAAGGCTACTTCACATGCAAACCCCCCTCTTCTGCACTTCTGCACCCCACAACTCCCCTTTTATTCCCCAACCCTCTCATCCCCTCTCCACCCCATTGGCGCCAACAATACCCCTCTCACTGCACCGCCCCACTCTCAACAGGCTTCTGTGGAATTTATTCAAATATTTTGACATTTCGCCTCCCCTCACTTCCCGAGCAGAAATGATTTGTGACAGCTGGAGATGGGCTCGGTCGGAGGAGCTTCCTCTAACACCCTGCCTTCTTTTTTCCCCTGTCCTTCTTTGTAGAAGGGCAGATTTTTCTCTTTCGACTCCCATCTTTTTTTCCTCCTCCTTTATTCACCGCTGCTTCCTCCTGTCAGCTGGTGCAGACCTTGAAAGCTCCTCTCCTCGTTTTATTTTTTTCGTGTGACTCCACAGTGTGATAGACAAACTGGGTGATATTCCGCTATTTGTTGACATTTTGTGTTTGCTGTTTCTTTGTGCCTTTTGCTCAGTGCCCACCTACTGTTTGATCTGGGGCTGACACCATGTATTGGCGTCGTGGAGGGTAATCCTCCTATGAAACTCTATTCATCTGACTCCTCCAAGGGAAATAGTGCGATAGAATCCTTCCATGTGTTGCTTTCAGAAGAATATTAATTGCATGAACACCTTTACACAGTGTGATCACCTGCAGGATGCTGCACAGACCAGAGAGTCAGTGAAACTCACGAGCAGTTTCAAGGTGCCTTATTTTCCCACATGCATTTCAATAGGCGATAAACTGATAGAGCATCAAAATGAGGACGCGGTGCATCAGGCAATGCTGTCTGTGACAGCAGAGTGCGGACGACTGTGCACTGCACTGACAACAAAGACTCCATTTGAATAATGCTGCTCATTAGTTGGGGGACAGGGCCTTTTTCTGTTGGCGCCTGTCCCTGGTCACTTTGCACCGCTGCGATAGACAAACACACACACTCAACACCAAGGTTGTCATCCATCACTGCACTGAGAGAAAGGTAGGAGATGCCCAAGACAATGTATCTTTCTGTTTTTTATTTCCTCTGCAATGATTAGACATTTTCTCTTGTGGAGAATCACAGCATCCACACAGAGAGAATAAAGTGATGCCAGCTCTCTTGTACTGTACATGCTGCCAACTGAGGAGAGCTATTGAAGAAAGATCTGAGAAGCCAACGGGGACTTGAGCTGCTGGAAATCCTTTATCAGCTCCTATGTCAGAGTACTAAAGAATAATGAACTTCCTGACTCACCAGACACAAAAATAAATTGTGATTACAATTTGGCACCTAAGCAGGATCTTTCATGCAAGTTCGGTCAGATACCGGATTTTCAGTTTGTTCAGTCGTGGTTTGTCTCTATTCTGTTAAAGAGCTGTCGACATTCAGACAAAAATACTTATTCACTTTGTTTTTAAGAGTTACATGAGAAAACTGACACCAGTGTGGTGTCTTTTAGCTTAGCTAGCATGTCATAGCGAGCCTGGCTTTGTCAAATGCAACAAATCATCAATTGAACACATTTAAAGCTCACAGATTTGCTCATTTTTATCTTGTTTGGTTAGTTTGTACATGTTCCAACTATTTTTACAGCCGTCACTATTGGGTTGACTTGCTCGACTTGACATTTAGCCGAGGATAGAGCCAGGCCAGCTGTTGTGCTAAGCTATGCTAATGGCTGCTTGTGGAAGCTTTATATTAATCTGACTCCAATCTCCATAATGTTGAGCTTTTCTTGATCCTTTCAATGACTGAACCACATGGGATATAAAGATATACAACACATATAAGCACAATAAGCAACACAGTATCAGGAAAAATCCATCTGCGTGTATGAGCACATCTCTGCAATAATGTAATTAGATGGAGGTTAATCCTTCACGCAAATGAAAATGGTAAAAACAAAATAATTTGATTTAAAAAGAAAGCAGGAACATTGTGGCTGTTTGAAACAGACCCTGAGGAAAATCCAACTGTAGCTCTATAAAAAGAGAGAATCAGTCATCTGCCAAGGGACAGCCGGAGCTAATAAGTGTGTAACATGATAGAAAAGAAAATTAGTTCATAGCTGTCATCTTCTTGATGAAGAGGCAATCAAAATCAAAGTGAATCCATTCCGTGAGGAGGATTGTGTTTTTGGAATTCAAACGGGCAATGCTTCAATATGACAAATCAGCCGGTGTGGTGCATGTTGATTGATTCCGTCCATGAAAACCTAATAGATTTAGCCCTCTGTGAATTTGGCTCTCATTAACCTCGCAGCGTTTTCATACGAGAATGTATTGGAGCCATTTTATCCACCACTCAAAGGCAATTCAGTGGGTGATAAATCCTTTGGCTTATCTGGCTGCAGGTGACAGCACAGCAGAGCACTGAGGCTGACTGGGGCACAAACACACACACACACAACACACACACACACACACACACACACACACACACACACACACACACACACCACACACAGAGTAATGCATGCACACGTTTTCACATTGCACATAAACACATACTCGGCAGAGACCCACATGCATTTTCTCCAAAGGGTCGCCATCGGTGACCCATGTGCGGAAAAACCTTGTGATCCGACCGGAACCGAAGACATGCTCCTGACCCGGGCGGCCAGCCGCAGCAGAAAATCTTCCTCTCAGCTCCCAGAAAAGAAGAGGAGGAAGAAGAAAGAGGAGAAAAAACAGAATTCAATTACACAGTCGAAACCCCTCCTTGCCCTCCGGGAGTGATATCAGCACCATTAAAAGTCTGATTACTCACAAACCCAATAACATTTTGACTCCTTGGTAATGGACCAGTAGATTAGAAAATTTAGATTACATTTAACTGCCTGTAGATTCTCATTAAAACGCCACCAACTAGTTAGAAACAATAAGGTAATTAAGAGTGTAATGAAGCGCAGTAGCGTTAGCGCACGTCGGCTGTATGCTACTCTTGTGGGACCCAGCCTTACTTTGCACTTAATCCTGCAGCAAAGGCCATACCAGCGTCTCATTTGGGCAATACGAACATATTTAATTAGATTAATGAATTTCGGTGGCGTCTCCGCGGGGATGGTTGTGCTCCTTGCGGTGACAGTATAACAACAGATTATATATTAGGGGAGGCCTGCGAGCTGCAGGCAGGCCGGTGCAGGTTGGTCCCTCGATGGAGGCGCAAACGTGTGACAGTTTGGGTGGAACCTGTCTCAGGTTCACTCCTGCTAAATTGTCAAATGCAAATAATCATAAGCATGCGGGGCTGCACGCAGTAAGCACAAACTCTTATCCCAAAACTCCAGATTTGATTTTGCAAAGTGAGGAATATTGAATTAAGCATGATTGATTGTAACACAGGGAAACACAAACAAAGCAAGAAAGCCGCGGGTGATAAATGGGTTAGTGGCCGTGTTTGGCTTTAAGCTAGTCTCTGTGGCTCTGGCCAGTCACGAGTAATGCTTCAACACAAAGTAAAGACCAAAGGAAATGAAACGGCCCGTGAGTCTCTGAGGGTGACACCAACTAGTCTGAAATAGTTGGAGACTCTTTTAGCCTCCTGCAGCAGCAACATCAACAGAAGCCCGGAACATTTTGTAAAAATGTGAGTGAACACAGATATAACTTGGAAAATGGCACAACACATCTAGGTTTACAGCATCAACCATGACATTTTGATGATTTACATTGAAACAGCCCAGATAAAAGCAATAAGCCAGGAGCTAAAACAAGCAGAATAGGAAGAGGGCTGGGTGTGTCGTCAGTTATTTCAGCAATAAGCATGAAGATTAAGAAAAGCTTTCCTCAGTGTAACATGAGTCAACTGTTTGTCCTCTAATGCTTGTGGACCGTTTCAGTGGCAGATACAGACAATGATTTGCTTTCAGTTTTCACAAGCAGGTCACAAGACGTGTCATTTCACCACACATTCAGGTGACCACGTTTTACCCTCCACCTGAAAGTGTTTAACAGTTTTCACAGATTTCAGATTAATCTCAGCTTTAGCAAATCTTGTCTCTGGTATTTGTTTACAGTAAATGTATATTAGGTTTTGACATATGTTCATAGACTTATTTTTAGGTTGAAGCTGTGTTTTAGCTTCATAGTTAGTAGTTTAGAGCCAAAAGTTTTAGCCAGGGTTGAGCTTTTGTTTTGTTAGAGGTTAAGCTCCAGGCTCACATCAAAAGTTTGACCTAACTTTAGTTTGAAAATCATTTCTTTAGCTCGAATTAGAACACTAGGTAGAGGCTTAACAGCACACAACACAAATTTAGTCCAACATTTGAAGGCTTGATGAGAAAAGAGGGGAAAATACACACAAAGGAGGCCTGCAGACACAGCCACACATTGAACCTTAAAAAAGGCGGATTTTCAAACTTCAAACCAGAATCTCTTCTTTGAAAAATCGTGACTTGGAGTTCACAGTTTAATTCCTAATAGCACTACTTATGACTGGTCTTCATTAAGGACAAACAGAACAAGCTGCACACTTTTCTACCTTTGTTGTCTGTGAAATCACTTTCAGTTTCTTTTGCAGTATCACACTGCCCTCTATAGGACTGCACGCCAACTGCAGCGCCCTCGTCCTCCACACAGAGATGTGTATTTCAGTCATATACCCTCCCCAGCTGTTTTCCTGCACCCTACTGATCTGCATCTCAGCACAGAGAGAATTACTTTGCTTTTTAGCAACATTTTCCTCAGCTGAGCTTAATTCAGTGTCTACTCTAAATGGCTCGGCGTGTTTTAACTTTTGCACTGATTTCGCTGACAGGCACAGATGTTGCACTCTCTGTGTGTATAGACACAGGATGTATGTGAATCACAGGGGGAATATGTCTAGAAAACACATACACACTCACACACCTCCAACCTGGCAGTGTGTTTGTGCTTGTAAACACTTGAATAATTGAGCCAGATTCAAACACACCGTCTCTGTGAAAGGAGTCATGGAGGAGGAGGAGGAGGAGGAGGAGGAAGAGGAGAGAAGGGGAGCAGATGGCCCAGTGCAGATAGAGTCAGAGACTGGGAACGAAGAGTGCTCTCTGAAGGACGAGGTCTTGTATTGTTGTGGTCGATCTCTCACACGGCGTACCGGGGTCCCCAAAGAGCCGGGGTCTTATGGTGTCAGTGTCCCCCCAGTCCTCGTCCCTCAACCCTGGCCTATTGTGATTCCTGTTTTTTAATTTCTCAAACGCAATCAAGTGTGACACAAACTGTTTTACCTAGCGTGTCTGCCACAACCAGGAAGAGAAAAGGAAAGGAGAGAAAAACACACACACACACACACACACACACACACACACACACACACACACACACACACACACACACACACACACACACACACAAGCCAGGATCTCGGCACAAAATAATCCTCCATAATACCAGAGAGTTAAAGAGGCTTTGCCAACACCTCCCCGAATCCCCCCTCCACCTCTCTTTGCTCTTATGAAAAAAGGAGGGGGAGATAAAGAGAGAAAAAAGCAAGGAAAAAACACATCAGAAGAAAGCTGTTAAATTCGCCCCTCAGTCTCGTTTGGGATTGCTAATTATTGTTTTTAGAGCACAACAATTGAGGTATTAGGGCATAAGCGGCTAGAGATAACATCCAGAGGAAGGCGAGGGGAGGGAAGGGGAGAAAAGGGAAGAGGAGCACAGGGGGAGACAGATAATGGGTCGACAGAAGGGGAGCTATGATAGGGTCTGGTCCATGGCGGAGTCTCTGTGACTGTGCTACAACACGACACAATACCAGGAGACTCACTGACTCACTCTGTCTCCAAGGATCTAGGCAAGGGAAGCAAACTTGACAAGGAAAAGTTTCAGCCAATGTTCATGGTTTGTCTGAGATCGGAGAAAGTGAAGGTGAACAAAAGTTACAGCATTTAAAATTAAGAATGTTAATATGAGAAGATCACATCAAAGGCCTTCAGTGATGAACCCACCAGGACTTATCCTCTGACTCCACATTCCTGCTTAGCTCTGTGATGCTTTGGTGACTTTTAGCCCACCAGTTTGTTTTTTGACTGTTTTCATACCTTCGTTTTTAGCTGCAGAATGTAACTGTTGTCAGAGTGGAACATTTAGCAGCTAAAGATCCAGACACAGATAGGTGACAAAGGAAAAACCTGAACCCTTCACCCTGGAATGAGGAGATCCAGTGGCTCTGTTAAGCTGAAAGGCGCATTTTTTCTGGCATGGTTTGGGTCCACTTGTCCTTTCAGAGAGATAGATCACTGCAAATTAGTACAAAGTTGCTCTCTGTCATCAAGCTCATCCATCCATTCGTTCATCATCTGTACACCACTTAATCCTCATTAGGGTCGTGGGGGCTGGAGCATATCTATGACTTAGGGTGAAGGCAGCAGACACCCTGGACAGGTAACAGTCTATCACAGGGCTACACATAGAGACAAACAATCACACTCACATTCACACCTACGGACCATTTAGAATCACTAATTAACCTCAGCATGTTTTGGACTGTGGGAGGAAGCTGGAGAACCTGGAGAAAAGCCACACATGTACAGGAGAACATGCAAACTCGGGATCTTCTAGCTGCAAGGTGAAAGTGCTAACCACCCACCGTGCAGCCCATCAAACTTACCCCCTTGGGGAAAACACTACCCTGAATGCCCCATTAATAGGATATGAGCGGTCACCAAATGGTTTAATGATCCTGAAAGAGATCACCTATGGGAAAGTTCCAATCAGCGTGTCACATCAAAGCACCAAAAGAGGGAAGATCTTCTGGAAGAATGGTGTCCATCCTGGAGAGCTCCAAAGAACTGGATAATCAATTCTAAATCACATTGAACCTGTTCTGGTTGCAGGTGTGGTTGAGCACCTGACCAAGACATCTAATTCATCGTGTGTGGTATTCTCTTAAAGGAGTTAGAAAACTTTGATCAATGTCTTTTTTATATTTTTTTTCAACAATTAAAGGGACAAATAAACAAACATACAAACAAACCCCACCCCGCTATACCGGATCTAGAGAAAAACTACACAATTGAAAATATATTTTTAAAAAAAATAAAAAATAAATAAATAAAATAAAAATATACATTAGGGCTGCAGCTAACGATCATGTTGGTAATTGATCAATCTATTGAATACTAGTTTATCAATCGAGTAATCAGTCAATTACATAAAGTGTGTAAATATGACACCTCTGACAAAATTTGAACTGTACGAAGCCCCAAATATGCCATTACAGACCCCATGGATGGGGCAAATTTACAAGGGGTTAGAAAACTTGAACTAAGAGGTTAAATGTTGTGCTTTCATTCCCCATGTAGTCAGAAACACGACTCCACATGAAAGATAATGCTGCTGTATGTGTACTTATAGCAACTGAAGTTATGATAGATAAGGAATAAA
This sequence comes from Acanthochromis polyacanthus, assembly GCF_021347895.1. Taxonomy (NCBI): domain Eukaryota; kingdom Metazoa; phylum Chordata; class Actinopteri; family Pomacentridae; genus Acanthochromis; species Acanthochromis polyacanthus. The sequence goes on along the minus strand of NC_067124.1, from coordinate 1,393,067 downwards.
ACTACACTACTAGAATTAAAGTAATTATTCATAAAAATCAGCATCAGGTGAATGTTTAGCCAGCCAGTGCTAAACAGCCAGTAAACTAGGAGGGACCATGCAACCCAGTCTCAATGGAATTATGTTCATATGCAACTAAACTGCAATGAAAATATATGAAGGAAACAAGACGGTGGCTGGAATGGGGTTTCTGTTATCATTATGAAGAATGTGGCAAGAAGATTAAATGTATTGGTGACGTTCACTGACTATTTGGTTCTGCCAAAACATCTAATCTTGCAGTACAATATCCAATTGTACTGTGTTTACTACAGCATTATTAAACTTGTTTATTGACTTACAACATGGTTAAGGTTAGGGAAATACTGTGATCTGAATAACATGCTTATTAAAAGTTAATCAATACTAGAAGCTTTTACTAATCTTAATACAATCGCTAATCTTGTTGTCTGAATGTTGTCTAGATTCTGTACGTGGATCCTAAAGTGCTTTGCAAACCCACCATCCACCCCAAACACCGCCTAACAACATCAGTGCAGTTAACAAATGTGGTGCTTTATTCCTTTAAAAATGTTATCTGTTAACAGTTACGTATGCTACTGACATCGTAATAATTTATATGAAAATAATTCCAGAAGACAGGGTTGAACCATAGCAAAGGAAAGACGAAGAAGATGGTAATCTAAGTCTAGACTTGAAAAGATCAACAGACCTGCCTGCTGAATTTGCAGTGGGAGTTAATGCCAAACAACGGAAGCTCTAACACCATCATGATCTAGTACTGCACTGGAGTAATAAGAAGAAAATCCCTATGAGGTCTTGCACGTCAGAAGGAAGATTTTCAAGTTCTCTGGTAGCTAATGCAAACACAGATCAGATGTAACTTTTCAGTCTCCTGGGTATTCAAATATAGGAAGCTGTTCCAGGAGAATACATTTGTGTTATTTGTACAGCACTGACAATCAGTGTTGTGTTTTATGGCCAAATGGGAGAGAAACCAAAAGAGGTCTAAGTACTGATGCTTGTGGAACACCACATTCAAAATTTGAACTAGGAGCTATAGTATTACATATAGGTTATATTTTGATGTTCAGTAAAACTCTACTGGCATATTAATGTGACAGTGGCTTGTGAGGATCCTGTTGGGACTGATGACACTGATAGACAATGTTATAGACGACAGAGGAACAAACTGACATTAAAAAATGCATGAAAAGACTAAAAAATATTGTAAAAATTTATAAGAACTGAAAGGCAGGTGATGGTTTGTGTCCCACCGGAGAGTAGAAAGCATCCTAAAAAAAAGCGCGCACACACACACACACACACACACACACACACACACACACACACACACACACACACACACACACACACACACACACACACACACACACACACACTTTTGTTTTTATCCTGTGAATGAGCAGGCCAGCCAAAGTCATCTGGAAGGTTCCACATGCCAATGAATAAATAAAGCTGTAATTAGTAAAGAAAACAGCGCCACCTGTTGGTGTCCCACCCTGTGAACTCAGACTATTATAGGGAGCTGTGGGAAACACCTGAGCCTGCAAAGGCTGTGTGTTAAAAAGTTGGCACACATTCATAGAGTGTGTGGGTGTATGAGAGCAAGTTTTTCTTTTTCAAGTGGGCCACCCGTGTAACCATGTGTGTTGCAGGGCTTCCATTTGTAAAGAGGCTTAGCGAGCATATGTGTTGGTATTGTGAGAGTGTGCATGTGCTTGTGTGTTCGTCCGTGTACATGTGTGTATGTGAGGGGGTCCAACTGCATATCCTGGGGCCCACCTGGCAGCGCTGTGCAGATTCAGGGGCCTGAGCAGCTGGCCTGGGGGCTGGGGAGGGTGTTGGGTGCGGGGGAGTTTTGAGAGGGGCGCGGGGGGTCTTCCATGGCCCCTGTCCCACCAGACCCAGGCAGTAGGAGGCAGATGGACAGGCCACAGCTACTGCCAGAGGGCCAGAGGGGCCACGGGGCCGAGGGAGAGGGCCAGCCAAGACCAACTGAGCTCACAAACAAAAAAAATAGGAAACCTCAAATCACAGTAACAGATGAAATACACGTGAGTTAGTAAACTTGGTGTATTCAGGATGTTGCTTTGTGAGCAGTGACAAATTAGCACTATCAGCTTCACAGGCCACATTGGACTAATTTCAGTTTAGACCTGATGATGGTGCTGGACCTTTGCAAGTCATTCTAAGGAATACAACCAATGTCTCAGAAATCCATCCAATAATTTGTTCAGCATTATCAACAACCACCATCCTTGACAAAAGTTGTATGTAACTTCCTTTCCCTCATGATTGTTGACCATCAGTAAACATGGTGATTTTAGAAGGAAGCTCACTCTTCACTCTGAGGCCTAGTGTTCATTATGATGTACTTTTTATGATGCCAAACTGAATTGTAGCTCCATCATCCAAATTTCCCCACGTTTATCTGGGAAGAAAATCCATAAATGTAGGATTTATGAAGATTAAGTGTAGAGCGGATGAATGACAGCATAGCAGAGAAAGCAGGTGTGTTACACTTAATTGGTATCTGAGACTGGAATATTGTACATGTATTTATGTGTGGTGCTCATAAAACCCCATCCCTGGTCATCAGGTCTCTTTCAAACCTTCTGCAGCTGCTTCAAAACATGCAAAGGACAAAGACAATCCCCAAAACACCATACGGAGGACTGTTTTAAAGAGCGATTTGAAAGGAAAATGTTTGAGCCAGTGGGATTGACACAGAGTTTATTGTGAACATGTACTATAGGTTGGAGGTGGTGGTGTGGGAGGTAGCCACCGGCTCCGGTAGTCCAGAGAGCCACAGATGCTCCACTGTTTGTGTGTTGACTCTCTGTAATTTGTTTGCTCTAATTTGTTTTGCCGTGCCAGGGGAGTTCCGATTTTAATTTTGCTCTGTGTGTGTTTACCCCTCTTTGTGGATCGCTGATCTGTTAAGCACAGAGAGAGGGAGAGACAGTCAGTGTGGAGGGTGGGCTGTTCTCTGAGCCAAATTAAAAAAGGAGCAGTGCAGATTGTTTTAAGCTCTGGCAGCCCCTTCAGGCCCAAAGGCCTCGCTCGCAGCCTGCACCTGCTCCGTCCCCCGGGAGCCTGGTTCCTGATCCGTGGCCCTCGCTTCTCCTCCCCGGGCCCCTCGCCCAGCCGCCTCATCCCCTCCTCTCCTCTCCTCTCCTCTCCACTCCGACTCTCTCTTCAGTCTACTCCTTTCCCAATCTACCCCTATCTGCTCTGCTCCTTCCCCTCCAAATACTCCTGATGCTCCTTCCCACTCTCCTCCTCCCCAGTGACTTCCTCTATCCCTTCACTCCCCAGTCCTGGCCTCTTCACCCCTTCTCTCCTCTCCACCACCTGCTCCTCTCCTCCTCTTCCTCACCCCTCTTTCTCCTTTTTGCTCCTGGTTACTTCCTGCTTTGCCCTGGCTTAACTTTCTCCTTTCCCCGCCTGATTTTTTTTGGCCTCGACGCTCCCTCCCAAGTTTTCTTCTTCCAGCTCCTGCTCCTCTCTTCTCCTCCCGTCTCGCCTGCAGTGGCTGGCAGACTCTTAATCAGCCCCCCTCCTCTGCACCTGAATGATTGTGACTCGTTAGCATGATTAAAAAACACACAACCGCAAAAATACAGTCCAAGATCTGACATTATAACACACTAAAATGTCATGTGCAGCTCAATAAAGCCGCTTCATGAGATCAAGGCTGTTTTTATTAACCCAACACATGATAAAGATGCAGATTAAAGTCAGTAACGACAGCATATTTAAAATTGTCACAGCTATTCTTTATTGAAATCATCCAGTCGCTCCGGTTTTTAACGACTGCACTGCCATGGGTAGTTTGATCAGTCAGTCAGCTCTACATACAGTATTGTACACTTTGTCACACATACAGTATTTACATTACGCCAGCAGTAATGCTATGACATGGTTCCAATAACAAGACATCTAGTTTTAATATGGCTTGATTAAAGCAGTCCAACTGTATATGACGCCCAGACAAATGAGGCGACTGAAAAGCACAGGACCCACGCCGAGGAGGGTCAGGTCAGGATGCGAACCACAGGACGACATGATGGAAGAAGGTTGTTACAACAATCCCAACATCTGGATCAAACTCTGCACGTCGCTCAACTAACTCACTTATCAAGGCTACAATTTTAAGAAGCATTTTATTCCCTCAAACTGCAAAAAATCAGATCGACTCAGGTACCTCAAATGGTATGAGATGTGCATCTAGATTTGATTTTGCTTGTCGAGATTTTAAGTTAACCATCTTTACTCCAGCACAATGGAATGGAATTGGATTGAATATTTAAAGTTGTACTGGTATATTTTTGATAAGTGGGGCACCAGAACAGACTGTGAATACAACACTACCTTTACATTTATTGTTGGTTTGGTGTCCAACTCCTGAGCGAATTATCTCAACCATGTCAACATGCTGGTTGTAGTGTCTGTATTTCTGACAATGATGCAGATAAAAACAGTAAAGTTGAACTGAAACCCTGACGTTGTTAGTCATAAAAGTGAAACAATAAGGGGCTAAAACTCTCCATAGAATTAAAGGAAAGTGTAAAGTCAGAGATAATTCAGTGCAGGTTCATCACTGCAGCTGACTCCTATCACATTAAACATAAATCTGATTCACTGTTAATGTAAAAATACTGACCATAGCAGCTTTACATAATCATACAGAAACATCTCTAAATCTTCACATCTTCCTGACAGCTGTCACATCCAAACTACAGTTTTAAACACGGTAAAGTATGCAATATTTGACGTGTTCAATTTTAGTATTTCATTTATGTTTGACAAAATCTAAAAGTCAAAGAGCCAACTACGAGTTTCTCCCGACATGAATCAGATTTTACCCTGACATGTGCTTTGTTCAGATTCATCTGTCTGATTTACATGTCTGCTGTCATTTTTTTTGCCACAGCTCCATTCTAAACAGTTTCATTGGAACTATTTTCTATGAAACCCACTGACCATGTGTTTCCTGTATGAGAGACTGATAAAGAGCAAAACCTGGACCAACAAAACCAAACCCATCTGCATGACTAGATACCATTTGATGTAAGTAAGAGAATGCATTCTGTAATTTGGGTGTTTCCAACCCTTTAATATGAACCACACCTACTCTATGTGAACCACAATCTCTATTTAACAGCCATCGCTTTTCGATTACACGTACCTCCGCCTAGCTTAACGTCACAGACAAAAGCAAACACTTCTCCAGACTTTTTGGTCCAAATTCTAACTTTTTCACGTAGTGATATGCAGCCCTGATTGATCTGGTATTCTGACTCAGTCTGCAAAGACTTTTCCATCAACTGCTTCACTGATGACATTCACACCCAGAAACATTCATACACACAGCCGACACAAGCAGCAGTCCCCTCGCAGTGGATTCATGATTAAAACACTCAGCGTCCTCCTTTACATCCGTGTTTCCCTTTCATTTAGCCTACTCTGTACCTTCACAGCAGAATTCTCCCACTGAAATAAGGTGAAAATAAATTTCCACTAGTGCAAAATAACATCTCTCTTTGAGAGTAATAAGAAAACAAAGATTAACAAAAAATATATATTTGACACATAAGAAAGAATAATAACCACACGGCACTGATAATAAATAAATCACAACAGTAACTGTTGTAGAGAAGCTTCACCCATTTTTTAATGTTCTGAGCACTAAGGCTGGTTTAATGCTGCGCTCACGTTTTCAGTATGTAAGCAGGCATGCAATCGCACATCACACCTACACACTGACAGGTCACCTCTGAATGGGAACCACAATATGGAAGTGTTGGAATGAAGTAGAAGTAATGTCATGAGTTAAAAGGGCTGCAGGTTGTCTGGATGGAATGACCTTGACGTTACAGAATGGAGAAGGCAACAGGCTGACTGCTGACTCCATCTAGTGGTCAAATTTACAAACTGCAGCTCTTAAATGAGACTGAAAGGAAATGAAATGACCAAAAACCCAAAGCTCAACAGCAACAAAATGCAAAAAGATATTCACTTACTGGAGAGAAACACGGATGATAACCGGTAAATGAAACAGGCACAAATCTGCTCATCCTTCCTCATATTCAACAATCGCAGTCTGATGGAGACACAAATCATTCTGACACAGATTCTTTCCACATACAGTAGCGTAAAGGAAATGACACAGGGATCAATCTAGGGGCATAGACTGGCACTCCATGTCATCTGTGTTTACTCTTCAGCACACGGATGGTTGGACAGCACAGACACAGCAGCTGTTCTGTTGGAGCCACATGATCAGTCTCTACCTGTCTGAACGGGTTTGTGCGTTATGACACGTGGCAGAGTGGTGATTAGTTGCATCATTTCATAGCAAGTGAGGAGCCACCTGTCTTGTCTTGCAACGCTCTTCCGTTGTCGTCGCACTTTTCATTAGATGAGATGTTCCCCTCGTGTTAACCTTTCACACCAGCTTCTGCATCTTAGGACGAGACAAATAAGGCAAAGACGAACCGCCACGGGGACAGTTCTGACGTTACAGGAGGGGACGAACCGTACAGTAGCATGTGTATTATTAGGAGGTTCAGTTTGTATCCTCTGCATATAAACGCCCAGTCTGTCCACTAGGATGTTCAAACATGCTGGGTATTGCAGTTGGAAGAACTGGCATATTTTCTTCTGCTGTGCGAGCTGTCGTCTGGACCGGTTGTTCCAGCCAGATTTTATCAAGCAAAAACCACACAGCAGAATGTTCCAGCCTCCAGTCAGTCTCAGTCTGTCAGCCGATTGCAGGTCACACCTCCAGGTCCGGCATTAACTCCTCTTTAAGCTGAATGTCATTGTCAGACCCCGTGCCCACGTCCGAGTCAAAGAGGGAGTGGTCGGAGTCGGGGGAGTGTGTGTGAGTGTGTCCGGCCGACTGGCTGCTGCCGTCGCTGTCGTCCAGAGTGTCAGTCCTGGAGAAGAGGCCGAAGTCCAGCTGGCCTGTCGGCGAGCCGCCGCCGCTGCTCTCACTGTCTCCATCATAGTAGAGATCCTCCACCTCCATAAACCACTCAGGCCAGAACCTCCTCCGCATCCGCTCGCAGAACATGGCCAGGTTGATGAGCTCTCCTGTGGGGAGACGGCAGGGTCACATGTATGAGCTTTAACAGACACAGCAGGAAGCATCTCAGGTTCTTAATGGCACTGTGGGTCAATACAAGTCTGATGGCAGTTTTTTTTGTCTTGTCCTCTTCCAACAAGCGCTTTGATCATAAATTAAGTATTAAAATGCAGAATCTTCATTGTTGACATCACAAGCTCTGACACTGAAAAGATAAGAGACTTAAGTGCCTTCTTTTCTGTTCAAGACATAACAGCAGCTACCAAAGCCAGCAGCAGTAGAGCATCGCTGCCATCTAGTGGTTACAAAGAAAAAACACCACGAAAACAAAGCGGCAGAAAGTTGTAAATGTTCATGGAAGTTCTGCTGCAGTTTGTCATTGATGTCTGATTTCTGAAGCGATCTACTGACCTTTGATGAGCTGCTCTGGTCGTGTCCCTGGTAGAGTCCACATGGCCTGAGCTAGATGGCCGAACACTGTGGCATCTAATGTAGACATCTTAGAGCCCATGAAGTATTTCTTATCTCCTACACGACAAAGAACAACATCAGCTTCATCAGTTTCATCAGTTTCCACAGCAAAGGGGAAATAAACACGCAAATGATGATTAATTGTCGATAAAAACATTTACAGTGACTAAAAAAACTGTATTTCTGTCTGATGTTTTCTGATAGTGCCATCAGATGAAATGAAGTGCTACGATAGAAACAGCACAAGTCTTTCAACTGATTTCAAACTAGATGTCAGACTATACAACCAAAAGCAGACACAGTAGTAATTAAATGTATTACCAGTAGGGCACTCATGGATGTTTCAATACTTCATCCACAACCTTCAGTGATATCAGCTGTTTATGCATCACTTTTTGGTGTTTTTACCCAGATTTCACCCTCAGTCAGTGGGACAGACTCCAGCCCCTCATGACCTTTATGAGGATTAAGTGGTGTGTAGATAACGGCTGACGGATTTCAACTTCTTATTTCTTAATTACCCACTTGGATAATAATTTAAATGTACATCCACCCTTAAACTAATGCTTTACATTTATTTTATCCATTCATTTTGCAGTGACAGCTGTTAGCTCACTACTAAGGATTAAACAAGTTGTATGTTTGTATTTGGATCGTTAGGCTCCAAAACTCACACAAGGATATTTTTTTTGTGGAATTATATCTACTTTGTCAAATAAATACTATAGCTACTCTGCAATCTTTCATGTACCTCCTGGCTAGGAATCACTGCTTTAATACTCCCAATTACCCACAATGCTAAAGTTAAAGTTGTTGCTTTTTTATTATTCGTAACCAGTGTTAATAACCCAGAGTAAAAGTCAAACACTACAGTGAGGCCAAGTGGGGACAGTAGCTGTCCTTGTGTGCCTCCCTGCTTTAGAGAAAACACTTGATAGTAAACTAATTTCATCTTGACACTGGTTTTCAGATTTCAGAGCCACACTTCTGGCACTTATGCGCAGCAAACATTGAACAAGGAGGCGCTGTATGGTTGCAGAGCGTACCGATGCTTTCACTCTGGGAATGACTTTCCATTTTACAACAGTGGTTTACATGACACAAACAGATCAATGCAAAGAGCTTTTCTTTCCTCCATCTGACTGCTTGTTTCCATCTGAACACCGATATTGCATCCTGAATCTTCCCTGTTTCATTTATTTGTCTGTATCTCAATAAGTGCAAACAAGGATGTGATGAGGATTTCATAGTGACATACATCAAAGCCACACAAATGAATCTTTGGAAGATAAACCACCTGTAAAAGATAACTTGTCAGACTGCCTTAGTCATAAATATTCCGCCATGATAGCCTGAAATATAACGATTTTCCCTGTGAGCATCCCGGTGTGAGAATACTGTCAACAAATCAGCTTGATTCTCTTTTTCTCCTTCTCTCTCCAATATCAGCATGAACACTTCTGGTGCCTGATTTAAGGTTTTAGGTTGTGAATGAAATGTTCAGATTTAATCATTTTTTCCACAACTATTCATCCACCAAACTGACTTTATGAATACATTTAAGACAGTGATCCTATAAGACTAAATAAAAAGCTTCCTACCAATGGAAATTGATCTGTACTATGATAAGATGTAATTTCATTATCCATAAATTGAAAAAACTGCCAACTCTGCCATGTATCAGATAACAGAGTTAGGGTAGTCCTTCAGACATAACTTTGTTGAGGTAAGTGGTACTTGTAATGGAGTAAGCATCTTCCTACCCAGCAGAGTGGCCAGCGTCCTCATGTCCTTCTCCATCAGTGCGTACACCTCCTCCTTGGAGAAGCGTCCGATGCCGTGGCCGTACATCTCCCTGCGCACCATGCTGCCGTTCAGGTGGCTCAGCAGCCACTTCAGCGTGTCGCTAAGAGGCCCGCTCATCGCCAGCAGCTTCTGAGTTTCCTCCAGGTTGTCCACCCACTGGCAGTAGGCTATCGTCCTGAAGGAACACAAAACGTGGACAGCTTTGGGTGAACGTTACAGCGGCAACAAGGTGCTTTTAAAGCCCAGAATGTGTCATAGCAACACGTGGAGTTTGTACGTTTTCCTAAATAAAAAAAGACACGGATTCCCAGTATCAGTCCAAAACAGGGGGGTCAAACTCATTTTAGTTTGGGGCCACACAGCCCAGTTTGATCTCACGTGGGCCGGACCAGTGAAATCACAGCATAATAACCTATAAATAACCAAAATATTTAATAAATAACTCCAAATATTTACCTGTGTTTTAATGCAAAGAAGTGCATTTGGAAAATGTCCACATTGTATAAATTATTTTCTTACAAAACATCATGAACAAACTGAAATTTCTTGAGAAAAATAAGTTCAGTTTCAACAACATTCAGCCTCAGTTTATCATTTCCACATTACAAGCTACACATCACAGAGTGTCTACAAAGGAACACAACATTCAGTCATCTGGAACTGAACAATCGAGTATTTTACTTTATGATCAACAAAACTTACGGTCTAGAAATTATTTTAAATTTACAGTTTTACAAATTTCCAATTTCTTAATGTCGTCTCTGTAATTTATTTGTATACTTTGCAAAGTCATCTTGCAGGTCGGTTTTGGCCCGAGGGCCATATGTTTGACACCCCTAGTCTAAAACATTAATATAAAGTTTCTATTATTCTATTTCTATTATAAAGTTTCTATTATTCATTCCGTCCGTCCGTCCGTCCGTCCGTCCGTCCGTCAGCAACATTACTCTAAAACAGACTAATGGATTTGGATGAAATTTTCAGGGTAGATCAGAAATGACACAAGGACCAAGTGAATAGATTTTATCAGTGATGCAGCTTATAGTCTGGATCCACGGATTAGTTAAAGATTTCTGTATCGTTGCGAGATAGCGTCACAGCGTCACTGTAACCATGACAACCAGTGAACACTACATCAGCTGATTGTGATCCTACTACAAATCCCCCGCTGAGGATCACAAATTGCTTAAAGATTCCATCGGTCAAAAATGATAAAACCACTTGTTGGAGTACTGAGTGCTTTTCTTGTTTATTTATTGTTTTGTCTTGTTAGTGTTAAAATGCCTACACTATGTGCAAATGTCTTCATAAAAGGTTAACATCTACCTGCCCAGTAATACCCGAACCTTTAACTTTCTCTGCAGCTTTTGATTTTTTTTTTAGCTCACTCAGAGCCAGTAGCAGTAGCAGCCCATCCTCACAGATTTTCATTTTAGTTGGTGTGTTCTCCTCTTCATGAATCTATGATACAGTGACTGATGTAGAGTCACGTCAACAATAAGTGAATCAGAGTTCCAGCCCCTGCATCATGTTACCAGTAGGGCTTTATGTCCAGTGACAATGAATCTCAACCTAACCAATAAGAGTCCACCACCACGTCGTCCCACTGCCCCATCTATCAGCTGCACTGCTCTCTGCCTGGGCATAACGGCATACATTCAGCCCCTCAAACTGTCAGCTTCTTGTACTGTCCATGAGTAAAGTCCAGGTCTCTGCGTCTCATGTAGAAATATGATCAGAAAAGAAAAAGTAAAGCTGCAAACATGAAAAATTCCACTACAGATCTGGATTGAAAACTAATGAGCAAAAGCATCCATTTAGTCCTGTAATGCACCGTCTTCTTACAGTCATTTGTCCTAAAGGTAGGACCGCAGACAGACTCCCTGCTGTTTGTACAAAAGGAAACTTGGGCAGCCACAGACATCAAGCAGAGATTTGTCTCACAGCACCAGACAGATCTTATGTGTTTATGTCCAAACAAGCTCAACTCAAATCCTCCAAATCCCTCATTTACTCTTCTCCCACTTATCTGTTTTTTCTTTTTTTGTGACCGTGACAGATTTATTTAAGAAAACCAAAGAAGAAAAGCAGTTTCACACGGATCCACCTTGTTTCCTCTCCTTTAAATGTGCTGCATTTATTGTGGTGTGTGCTCTCTTGGGGCTAACTGTGCGTGCAGAGTCTAACAAGATTAAGCTGCTGCATCCTTCCACACTTGCCCTTTCTCACACCACCTCACCCCAGTCTGAGCTTCTACATCCAAAAGCCTGGAAGCCTGATGTCATACTACTGCTGTAAAGACGTCCTACTGTCCGGTCTGCTGCTGTCTAAAGCTGCATGTGACTCGTTGCTCAATATTAATTGAATTCCAGCATCTGGTCTATGTTACATGTGGGAGTGGTGACTGTCCACTGGCCACACGCTATTTCCTGTTACTTTATCTGATATCACAAGAGGACAAACTGTCCTTTGTTTTCAGACATTTGAAGAAAAAACAAAGCACTGAGCCTCACAGAGCTGGCAGCAAGAAAGGAAAGGATTTCATCTTTACTCAGTTGATATTAAAGTAGAGGAGTGTGAATGTTTTATCTGAAGCTTTAGGATGAACAGACCAGTCATGATGAGAAAATCTTACTTTGATCTGTATAGAAGAATAAGATCCTATGTACTACGTGCACCAAGCTTGGTAGCATTTAAAAAACGGTGCTGATTGCATTTTTAAACAGATGTGGCCTGGTGTCAGTACAGGAACCTCAGCAGTGGAAAAGGTTGAGAGTTTACTAACAAAGTGATCAAAAGCACTCAGTGTAACGTTAATTTACAAGATTATGGCCTTTTTTTCTTCTAGAAATTGTGATTTTCAGATTCAGGCTCTTTTATTTTGAACATATTCATAAAATGTATGTTTTTCTTAACATAATTAAAAAAAACACTGACAATAATGATAGTAAAAACACTTTGATGCAAAACAAAATTCCTTTAAAAAGTCACATTTTTACTTATCTGTTGAACTAACTGAACATTTACCACATTAGGATCATCTAGTTTACTTAGTCCGCCCAGTGGGCCCACCACCTACAGGGCAGGAAGTTGGGGTCGGGTGCTATGCCCACCAGGCAGTAGGCAGGAGCGGGCGCCTAGGCGTGCCGCCCCCTGGTGGCGTAGACTAGCTCTGGGGACGTGGAACGTCACCTCACTGGCGGGGAAGGAACCTGAGCTGGTGCGGGAGGTGGAGCGATACCGGCTAGATATAGTTGGGCTCGCCTCCACGCACAGCAAGGGTTCTGGAACCAGAATCCTGGAGAGGGGTTGGACTCTCTCCTACTCCGGAGTTGCCCAGGGTGAGAGGCGCCGGGCGGGTGTGGGGATACTCACAAGCCCCCGGCTGAGCGCCGCTTTGTTGGAGTTCTCCCCGGAGAACGAGAGGGTCGCCTCTCTGCGACTTCGTGTTGCAGGGGGGAAAACTCTGACTGTTGTCTGTGCTTATGCGCCGAACAGCAGTTCAGAGTATTCGGCCTTCTTGGAGTCTCTGGGTGGGGTCCTGGAAGGGGTACCGCCCGGGGATTCCATAGTTCTCCTGGGAGACTTCAACGCTCACGTGGGCAACGATGGAGAAACCTGGAGGGGGGTGATTGGGAGGAACGGCCTGCCCGATCTGAACCCGAGTGGTGTTTTGTTATTGGACTTCTGTGCTAGTCATGGTTTGGCCATAACAAACACCATGTTCGAGCATAAGGTTGCTCATAAGTGTACTTGGTACCAGAGCACCTTAGGCCAAAGGTCGATGATCGACTTTATAGTCGTATCGTCAGACCTGCGGCCGTATGTCTTGGACACTTGGGTGAAGAGAGGTGCAGAGCTGTCAACTGATCACCACCTGGTGGTGAGTTGTATCCGATGGCGGGGAAGACTGCCGGACAGACCTGGTAAACCCAAACGTGTAGTGCGGGTGAACTGGGAACGTCTGGCGGAGGACCCTGTCCGTAGGGTTTTCAACTCCCACCTCCGGAAGAGTTTCTCCTGCATCCCGGGGGAGGTTGGGGACATGGATTCTGAGTGGTCCATGTTCAAAGCCTCCATTGCAGAAGCAGCTGTTAGGAGCTGTGGTCTGAAGGTCACTGGTGCCTGTCGCGGCGGCAATCCAAGGACCCGCTGGTGGACACCAGCGTTGAGGGAGGCCGTCAGGCTGAAAAAGGAGACGTTTCGAGCCTGGTTGGCTCGGGGGTCTCCTGAAGCAGCTGACAGGTACCGGCTGGCCAAAAGGGCGGCAGCTGTGGCAGTTGTGGAAGCTAAAACTCGGGTGTGGGAGGAGTTCGGGGAGGCCATGGAGAAGGACTTTCGGTCGACCTCGGGGAAGTTCTGGCAAACCATTCGACGCCTCAGGAAGGGGAGGCAGGGCTTCGCTCAGGCTGTGTATGGTCGGGGTGGAGAACTGCTGACCCGTACTGGGGATATCGTTGGGCGGTGGAAAGAGCACTTCGAGGAACTCCTGAACCCGGTAAACACGTCCTCTATGGAGGAGGCAGAGCCTGAAGACTCGGGGGTATCTGCCTCCATATCCGTGGCAGAGGTCGCCGAGGTAGTTAAAAAGCTCCTCGGTGGCAAGGCGCCAGGTGTGGACGAGATTCGCCCTGAGATGCTGAAGGCTCTGGACATTGTTGGACTGTCTTGGTTGACACGTCTATACAATGTCGCGTGGGCATCGGGTACAGTACCTGGGGAGTGGCAGACCGGGGTGGTGGTCCCTATTTTTAAAAAGGGGGATCGGAGAGTGTGTGCCAACTACCGTGGTATCACACTTCTCAGCCTCCCCGGGAAAGTTTACTCTAGGGTGCTGGAAGGGAGGATTCGGCCGATAGTCGAACCTCGGATTCAGGAGGAGCAATGCGGATTCCGTCCCGGTCGTGGAACAGCGGACCAGCTCTTTACCCTTGCGGAGCTGCTGAGGGGGTCATGGGAGTATGACCTGCCAGTCTACATGTGTTTTGTAGATCTGGAGAAGGCGTACGACCGTGTCCCCCGAGGGGCTTTGTGGGGGGCACTGCGGGAGTATGGGGTCCGAGGCTCGTTGTTACGGGCCGTTCGGTCCCTGTACAACCAAAGTGAGAGCTGTGTCCGCATACTCGGCATTAAGTCAGACACGTTTCCGGTGGGTGTTGGACTCCGCCAGGGCTGCCCCTTGTCTCCAATCCTGTTTGTGGTTTTCATGGACAGGATTTCAAGGCGCAGTCGTGGTGGGGAGGGTTTTCGGTTTGGGAGCCTCAGGATCGCTTCTCTGCTTTTTGCGGATGATGTGGTTTTGTTGGCATCCTAAGACCGTGACCTCCGGCACGCACTGGAGCGGTTCGCAGCCAAGTGAGAAGCGGCAGGGATGCGGATCAGCACCTCCAAGTCCGAGGCCATGGTTCTCTGCCGGAAACCGGTGGAGTGCTTCCTCCGGGTTGGGGGGGAGTTGCTTCCCCAAGCGAAGGAGTTTAAGTATCTCGGGATCTTGTTCACGAGTGATGGGAAAATGGAGCGAGAGATGGACAGGCGGATTGGTGCGGCGTCAGCAGTAATGCGGGCGTTGTACCGAACCGTCGTGGTGAAGAGGGAGCTGAGCCGTAAGGCGAAGCTCTCGATTTACCAGTCCATCTACGTTCCAACCCTCACCTATGGTCATGAGCTTTGGGTAGTGACCAAAAGAACAAGATCGCGGATACAAGCGGCCGAAATGAGCTTCCTCCGTAGGGTGGCTGGGCTCAGCCTTAGAGATAGGGTGAGGAGCTCAGACATCCGGAGGGAGCTCGGAGTAGAGCCGCTGCTCCTTCGCATCGAAAGGAGCCAGTTGAGGTGGTTTGGCTACCTCATTCGGATGCCTCCAGGGAGACTTCCTCTGGAGGTTTTCCGAGCACGTCCGTCTGGGAGGAGACCCCGGGGCAGACCCAGAACTCGCTGGAGAGATTATATATCTCGTCTGGCCTGGGAACGCCTCGGGATCCCCCAGGAAGAGCTGGAAAGCGTCGCCGGGGGGAGGGACGTCTGGAACGACCTGCTTCGCCTGCTGCCCCCGCGACCCGGGCCCGGATAAGCGGAGGAAAATGGATGGATGGATAGTTTACTTAGTGGAGGTTTTATTTAAAAATAGAACATCATTACATCCATCCATCATCTATACAGCACTTTATCCTGATCAGGGTCATGGGGGGTGGAGTCTATCCCAGCTGACTGAGGGTGAAGGCAGGGGACACCTGGACAGGTAACAGTCTGTCACAGGGCTACACATAGAGACAAACAATCACACTCACATTCACACCTACAGACAATTTAGAATCACCAGTTAACCTCAGCATGTTTGTGGACTGTGGGAGGAAGCTGGAGAACCTGGAGAAAAGCCACACATGTACAGGAGAACATGGAGACTCCATGCAGGAAGATCCCAGGAAGGCCGGGATGAGAACCGGGGATCTTCTAGCTATAAAGTGACGGTGCTAACCACCGAGCTACTGTGCAGCCCCATTTCATTACATTAAAAATGAATCTATTCTGGGGTTAAAATGCATTTGAAAGAAATTTCAGACAGTAGCAGGAATACAGACTGAGACAGAACTTTTGTAGGACAGAAAGCTGAATAGTGGATTTAGCCAACATCTGAAATATCTGAATATCTTCTTTTAAGTGAAATATGTGAGTCAACATTTGAATCACTAGGAGACGTTTAAATCAAGGCCGTAAAGGTAGCGAATAAATGGGTTTTACTCAATTATTATGAAAACGAAAAAGAGCAATAGTGGTTTCTTGTTGTTTAGGTAAAAATGATAAGGGGGAATATGGGAGTTAATAATCCACATTCATAATAAACCCTGACTGATGACAGCTGCTTCACTGTTCCAGAGTCAATTTGAAAACTAGTGTTAGCCTTTAAAGTCACCTGGAGCCATCACAACACGCTGCAAACACAAAATCTGCTCATCACTTTATAACGTTGTTGAGACTAATAAGTGAATGAACAGTTCCCAACTTAAACATCCAGGACCAGCTTTCAACCTGCTGAGTCTAAGTCCAGAATTCATCTTATTTTTTACTCTGTTTTGCCCTTGACTGACTCCTGAGGGAAAAATCTGGCACTTCAGCTGCTAAATTCTACTTGTTTTGTCTGTCTGCTGTGGACTGCAGACAGCAAATAGTCAAGATTTCTTCAGCTCCTGCTAGAAAAAGGGTTGGTGAGAGAGCAGTGTTTGTGGTCAAAACTCTGCTTTCTACTGCCTTTTGATCTCACAGGGAGCTACAAAAAGGGAAAAATGTTCTCTGGAGCAGGGTAAACTGCTGTTGGAGGATAATTCTCTGTAAGCTCTTTACTACAAACAACATCTCATCTATGACACATCTATTAGGTCAGTTGTTAATATAACATTGATCAGCACATCTTTGAGAGAAATAAATTATAACAGAAAACACTGTGGGATCTTCTTTGATGATCACTGTTAATAGGTGACAAATCTGTGAAGCTGATTGGACAGAAATGGTCAAAAAGCTCACAGCTGCCTCAATCAGCAGTTTTCAGTTCTATTTTTATAGCAGCATCAGTGTGGAGGGCGACTCTGTGACTACATGACTGGAAGTCAGTGCTGCCCGTCTGCTTGTGTCTCACCACAAAAAGAGCAGCAAGCAAACACACTGCCCTTCCCTGACATAAATAATTCAATCAATAGGTCTATATGTAGGTCTAAAGATGGTGCAGGGTGGATAGAGGAGCTCAGAAAGAGGAGCAGGGAGATTACACAAGGAGAGAGAACGTGGGTTACACGAATGAGCTCTGCTGCTGTACAGGAAATGTCACGGAGTCATGTTTACCAAACACAAACACAAAGAAACAGTGGTGCTACGGACAGTACATTCTCATTTACTGCCTTCCAGAACAATCTTTTTAGGGTTTTATGTGAGGACTAAGACCTGACAGCTTAGTTCAAAGTGTGTCCTGACATTAGTAAATGCAGCACAATAGGCCACACCAGGCAGGGTCAGACAGGGTTAGATTAGTGTGTGTGTGTGTGTGTGTGTGTGTGTGTGTGTGTGTGTGTGTGTGTGTGTGTGTGTGTGTGTGTGTGTGTGTGTGTGCTGGGGGGGTGGATAATGAAAGATGGATGGAGCTTTAAGGTAATAAAAAACACTCACAGCCTCTGTGGGTGTGGGAGGAGTGGTGAAAATGATTCCCTAGCAGCAGCAGCAATGTGTTTCTTACCCTCAAGTACTGGAGTGACTCACCACTGTGAAGGAGCGATGGGGTCAGCCTGGGCTACAAGGCTGCATGTGTAACGGTTAAATTAAAAAATAGATTTGGAAATGAAGACTCAATATCTCTTTTTAGCCTTTGGATCAAGGCTATTATGGTTTTTCAATGAGATCAGTGTAGGTGGTCCCTGATATGCTTTAACATTGAGGTAGGAATTAAAATATTTATTTTAAAATGAATATGTACATTAAATCAAGTTAGCATTTTATGTTCATTTATATTCATTTAAAATACATATTTTAAAATTAATATGTACAAAAAACTGAGTTAGCAATTGCAGGCACTCAGCTAGATTAAATTATAGACATAGAACGTTGTATTCTGTCTTTGCAATCATGTAAAAGGGGATTGGAATGTTTCAGTAAACACTTTGAATCACAGCTGCAACTTGCGTAACACTGCGTCTGAGTTTACGTGAGTTTGTTACCAGTAGAGGTGTTCCTCGACCATTTTGGTGACGGCTCGGGACACGGCTCTCTCCTGGGGGGTGAGGTTCTTGTTGAGATTGACCCCCAGCTTCTCCTCCAGGAAGTCCACGATAAACTCAGACCCTGACGCCTGCTCGTGGTTGTACTCGATCCAGGGCATCTTACCCTGAGGCGACAGCTTCCCGTCAAAGTAGTTCTGCAGACGGAAACACGAAGACCGGTGAGAATATGTAGATCTTCTCCACACACAGAGCAGCTTGTGGAGAAAGATATTTTTTCTTATTGCTGTTATTCAGATTTTCCCAACCAGATTAGACAGAGCTTAGGAATTTTAAGGGTCACAAGAGGATTTAATGACTTCACGCACAAGTTTGGATTTCTTGTCACCAACCTGTGACTGTTGTTTCTAAAGTCATCAGGGCTGTTCACAGAAATGTCATCATACGTATTTCTAACAGAAAGCATTAAAATACGGTTGTTTGCTAGGTAGGGAGAGGCTAACATAAGATGCTTTTGAGTTACATAATAGGCATTATGGGATGTAGTTGTGGGCCAGAGTCAGAAAATCTGGGCCTCTGCTGCTGCAAAAATCTTTAAACACGCTGCATGTCTCTAACAAACATCTTCATAGGTATTTCTAATAGAATGTAATCCTCCTAAAATGTAGGTCATTCTTCCTTACAGATATGAACAGCAGTGAAGCAGACTGTGCTTCAGCCAACTTGTCACTAGTCCAGAGTTTATTTAAGAGAAACATGTTTTTTTAAAAGCTCCTCTGTCACTCAGGGAGGCCCGAGTTTTACATTTCTGACAGGACCGTCAGCGTTTCTTGGAATGAATACTGAAAGAACAGGATATTAATGGCTGAAGAGACGTCCTACAGAACCTCCAGCTTCCCCAGGCAGAATGACTGAAGCAGACACATAACAGCTAAGAGGGTTTAAGCTGCCCTTTGTGTCACCTGGTAGGGCAGATCCACCATGCGCAGGTACGTCTCTATTTTGAGGCAGAAGGGTGAGAGGCTGGGGACGCCGTTCTTTGGCCGGGAGAACTGATGGAGGATGATGGCATCCTTAGAGTCCAGCTCCTGCTCCTTCCTACACAGATGGAGAAAAACAATCTTTAGTAAACAAACACTGCTGTGTGGAGTTTATATTTAAAGATCACTTTCCAGTATCTGAATGTACACTACTGTTCAAATGTTTGGGGTCTCTTAGAAATGTCCTTGTTTTTTTTGAAAGAAAAGCAGTTTCTTTCAATGAAGATAACATTAAATGTATGATAGGTCCAGTGTAGACATTGTTAATGTGGTAAATGATTATTCTAGCTGGAAATGTTTAATGGAATATCTCCATAGGGGTACAGAGGAACATTTCCAGCAACCATCACTCCTGTGTTCTAATGCTACATTGTGTTAGCTAATGGTGTTGGAAGGCTCATTAATGATCAGAAAACCCTTGTGTAGTTATGTTAGCACATGGATAAAAGTGGGAGTTTAATGGAAAACAGGGAATTGTCTGGAAGACCCCAAACTTTTGAACAGTAGTGTAATTCATTCTAAACACAGAACCATATATTTAAATATCGACTTATGCTACAAAACCACCTGAAAACGAACATGTGAAGAACATACTGACATAAGGATACAACAAGAAGCTCTGTGCTGTCACCTAGCAGGCCTAAATCAGCTTTTCATTCTGTGGATTCTGTTTTTCCACTGCTAACTGCAGCAAATGGCTTCTTTTGCAGGGAAGAAGACAGACTTTGGTGCCTAAAATCCTGTCAACTGTGTGCAGACACCAGCAGGAACAAGAGTAAAGAGAAGAAAACCTCGATACCAACTTTAAAAATTGCAGCGTTATCCTTTCCTGGAAAAATTGTAAATCAGTCTGGCTGCCAGTTTTCTGGGTCAGTGGGTACTGCTAGATAAATACCAAACACAACTCAGCAGCTGAATTAAAAAATAGGGCTTGCTGTTCAGTTTTAGCCTCGAACAAACCTTCCTGGGAGGAACAGGTCATAGCTGTGGCTTATTATAGTACAGCAGGGAGTCTCTGTGCCCCTCAGCTGCTTTTTAAAACAACTATACCCACCAACATGCACTTGTTTTTATTTGCAGTGACCTAGTAACTCTCAGGGTTAGACTCTACAGACCTAATGTTTTGTTGTCCTTGTTGAACTCCATGCAGAAATAAAGTCTACTGTCAGTCTATGGTGTGCAGGAAATGAAAATGTATAACGGTCCAAGTTTGGGTTCGTTTAGGTAACCAAGAAAGAGTCCACAGGTTGTCTGATATGAGTTTTATTAGGCCTGTGCTAATACAGTGAGAACAATAGAGGCGGATAGTGGATATATATTACAGATTTCACATCATTGTTTTTGTTAGAGCTGATAAAATACAACAGTTTACTAATAAAAAAAGAGACAAAATGACTGAACTTTAATAAACATCGGTTTTGTTTTTGATCTGTTTTTCTTGAAGCAGATCTACACTCTGCCTGCAGTGGACTTATTTTAAATTTTAAACTAAACAAACACAGCTTTCTGAAAAAAACGCAAGCATGAAAGAAACATGAAGTAAGTTTTAGGGCACTTATTACCATTTCTCAGCCTACAGCATCACCTCCTGCTACTGCTCTGGTAAACACGTTCATTCTCGATGTCACACTGAGCTGCAAACAGATTTATCTTCGCTCAAATGCAACATGGAAAACAACTTATTAGCTGCAGCAGCCAGTCAGACCCCAGAAGCAACCCAGTGAAGGCCCTCTCTGAAAACTCCCTAGTAATTGGCCAGTTCCAATTATCTCAAAATGGCTATCACTACCAGAAGCCCAATTTATTGCTATTTCCTAATAATGATGGTTATTTTTAGTTTAGACTGTCATTAGAAATGGATGAAGATCTGAGCTCTCCAGGAGTTTAAAGTCCCTCCATGTGCAGAATATGGCTGAAGCTGCTCCACTGTGTCTGTCTCTTCTGTTGGAACTGAAATGATTGACTTCATGAGTCATCATGCTGCTGTAATTTTGAGGAAACAAAGGTGGAGGATTTCCCATCCTATTGGTCTGTACGCCTGCTGTCTGACACATTTAATCATAAACTAGTGTTCATTAGTGAGAGGAGCTGCCAGTGTGTGAATGCAGTATAACTGAAAGGCCAAACACTGGACGTGAGGTGGATTTGAAAGGCATCCAGTACTACAATTATGATTAAAGCTCTCATTATAAACAAGAACTGAGAAATTCAAACAAATAAAAAATAATTAAAAACCTACTTGCTTTACTCCACTGTCTCATTGCACATTCATTTGGGAATTTATTTCCATGTCTCTAAAACTTAAGCAGGACCTGCCAATCCAGCAACTAACTACAATTAAAGAGGAATATGTGTGATGTATCATGTCAAACAGTTTCTCTCCAGCTGTCAGACATCATCCTGCAGACAGACACAGACTCTGTAGGTCACTTCTGGATCTCTTTTATCACAGGCCAATGCTCTTTAGATTTGTGTAACTTAATGGAAGTACAGCGCTCTGACAACATCTGCTCTGCTTTGTACTGAACATTATTTTATGAATAATATATAAGCTAAGTGGTCACACTGCTAACCCTCATGTCAGTGTTAAAATCTCTCTCCGGTTATTGATTAACCCCTAAAAACTGATCTCTGCATAGAAAGGTTTAAATTTAGAAACTTTTTTCAATGAAAATCACCTATCCCTGTCTATAAATGCCTTTAATCTAACACTACACCATTACCTCCTCTAGAATGTGCAGATCTGTGAACTTCCTGGCCCTCTCTCCACTTCTCTCCAAGTCAGAGATTACATCGTTTGATGCTAAGATTGGCTTAAGATGAAGAAATGACGTGCAGTACATGCAGTGACATGTATCAGTAGTATCCTTGTGTTCTTCTGCTTTTATTAGGTATACTGTATAGTGTGTACACTACTTCACCTCTTTAATTATAGTTTTGTTTTCTTGCTTTTTTTTTTACTGTCACTTTACTGCTGTGACGTACATTTCCCCATGTGGGACAAACACATAATATTCTATTCTATTCTATTCTATTCTATTCTATTCAGAGGTGTCCTGCAGAAAACCACACATTAATGCTCTTTGATGTCTCAAGGAGCACAATAGCAAAACATGAGTAAATATCTATTTCCATTTCCATACATCCTCCATCCATCCATCCTCTAAACACCGCTTCATCCTCATTCGGGCCAGGGGGGTGCTGAAGTCTATCCCAGCTGACTCGGGTGAAGGCAGGGGACACCCTGGACAGGTCACCAGTCTGTCACAGGGCTACATACACAGACACACAATCACACTCACATTCACACCTACGGACAATTTAGAGTAACCAATTAACCTCAGCATGTTCTTGGACTGTGGGAGGAAGCCGGAGTACCCGGAGAAAACCCACGCATGCACAGAGAGAACATGCAAACTCCATGCAGAAAGATCCCAGGCCGGGATTTGAACCGGGATCTTCTTGCTGCAAGGCGAAAATGCTAACCACTATTCCACTATGCAGCCCCATTTCCATACAATTTAATGTTTTTTATATCCAGAACTATGTCTCAGACTTGCTTTAGAATCTTTGGTAGTCCAATTACAGTTTGCTATTTTCTAATTTCTGAGAAGGTTTGACCTCTCTGGAGCCTAAATGAGCATCAACACAAGAAAAATCACCATGTAAGATAATATATTGTGCATTTTTTTTGTGTGTGAATGATACAACTTCTATCATTATAAATGATCAAGCATGAAAGTGTTTCCTTTAGTGTCATAGGGACGCCTTATTGTAGTTTCTGCCTTTTGTTGTGTAAGCAGGATCTGTGGCAAAGCCAACGGCTTACATAATAATTATTTAATAAGGTCAGAAGGACTGAATATAGATTTATAAATAATGCTCCATTTGGTAGTTGGTATTTTTAGTGTTTGAACACATTAATGTCATTTAGTAGTTGGTATTTTTAGTGTTAGAACACATCCATGTCATATGTTCTTCTTCTTTTTCCTTCAGGGGTCTCCACAGTGAATCAATTCCCTCCATCTAACCCTGTCTGCTGCATCCTCTTCTCTCACACCAACTACCTTCATGTCCTCTTTAACCACATCCATAAACCTCCTCTTTGGTCTTCCTCTAGGCCTCCTGCCTGGCAGTGGGAAACTCAGCATCCTTCTACCAATATATTCACTCTCTCTCCTCTGGACATGTCTGAACCATCTCAGTCTGGCCTCTCTGACTTTATCTCCAAAGCCTCTAACATGTGCTGTCCCTCTGATGTCCTCATTCCTGATCCTATCCATCCTGGTCACTCCCAAAGAGAACCTCAGCATCTTCAGTTCTGCTACCTCCAGCTCTGCCTCCTGTCTTTTCCTCAGGGACACTGTCTCCAGACCAAACAACATGGCTGGTCTCACCACAGTTTTGTAAACCTTTCCTTTCATTTTAGCTGAAACTCTTCTATCACACATCACACCTGACACTTTTCTCCAGCCGTTCCAGCCTGCCTGTACACGCTTCTTCACCTCTTTTCCACACTCTCCATTGCTCTGGACTGTTGACCCTAAGTACTTAAAATCCTCCACCTTCTTGATCTCTTCTCCCTGTAACCTCACTCTTCCACTTGGGTCCCTCTCATTCACACACAGATACTCCGTCTTGCTGCGACTAGCCTTCATTCCTCTCCTTTCCAGGGCAAACCTCCATGCCTCTAGCTTCTCCTCCACCTGTTCCCTGCTCTCACTACAGATCACAATGTCATCTGCAAACATCATAGTCCATGGAGACTCCTGTCTAACCTCGTCTGTCATCCTGTCCATCACCATAGCAAACAAGAAGGGGCTCAGAGCTGATCCCTGATGTACTCCCACCTCCACCTTGAACTCCTCTGTTACTCCTACAGCACACCTCACCACTGTCTTACAGTCCTCATACATGTCCTGCACCACTCTAACATACTTCTCTGCCACTCCAGACTTCCTCATACAAAAAACACATCCATGTCATTTAGTAGTTGGTATTTTCAGTGTTCGAACATCAGCAGGGTTTAGTCTGATATGTCGCTGTCCACACTCATGTGGTGCTGAAACCAGCATCCTCATGTCTGATCCTTCCTGAACACCACATCTGAGAGTCTTTAAGGTCACCTCCTCTGAATTGAAAATAAAATCTCTCTTACGGAGCCTCTCTTCAGGATGTGTACAGGGCGCAGGAGGAGAGTAACAGCTGACTGCACCGGCAGAGCTGCTGCCAGTGGCAGCAACACATCACATGTCCTGAACAGATGATGCCGGCAGGCTGCGGTCCAGCCTCAGCCTCCTGCACGTGATTCAGCAGCAGCACGAAATGTAAGGTTACACAGCTTATCGCGGGGGAGGGAGGGAGTGAATGCCCGCTACCAGGCCACTGTAACAGGATGTACTTACTCTCCGGCCACGGCCTGGCCCAAAAATAATCCCTCCATTGACAGACACGCATTCTTCGCTCTGACAACAGTCCTGCTTTAATCCCTTTCACACCGCGTCTCATTCATCCGCTTTCATCAGGAGCTAGCTGCAGATGAAGCCCTGTTTTTATTTATTTCCCGTGTGTTTCTGTACAGCTGCTGTGCATCGCAGCAGCAGAGTTCATTAAAGGTCGGGCTGACGCCGCAGCGCCCGAGGAGCGCTCCATTTATTCACGCTCAGGTGCCGACGAGGGCTGGCACACGAGCGGACGCGTGACTCGTTCCTTTATTTATTTATTTTAGCTCTCCCTCCCTCTTGGTCGTGTCCTTGGAAGGAGGAAAACAGGGGCTGAAAACCTCAGCAACCACCGCGAGATTTGCACAGAGATTCCACCCTTTGGACTCCTGCATCCATTCATAGTTTTACGCACAGCACACCAAATAAATCATCCAAAATTACACGGCATGCGGTGTGTTCCTACCTGATGGCGAGCAGCTCGTGCAGTAGGTAGGCTGCAGCAGCCAGCAGGGCCCCCCCGGTGATGTACAGAGTCTTCTTCCACCAAGAGTCCGAGCCCAGAACCGACATGATGCCCCCGTAGTCCTGCAAAGGAAAGGCGATGATATAGCCATACAAAGACTGCTGCTGCTCGGAGGCGCACAGCCCGAGAGGCAGGCTGTGGTTCCGCCCGAGTTCAACCACACACGGTCGGGAAGAGGCGAAGCCAGCAGCCCAGTACATTCTCCCCTCCCTCGGTTACAGCCGCCCCGCTGCCTCCCTGCTGCTGCAGTCCCCGTTAGGCTTCATCCAAGCGCCCGGCGGGGTTTCTACGGCATGGCGACGGAGAGGCTAACACTGGTCCAGGAAACCAGGAGGAGTAAACATCTCCACTGCCCTCCCCAGGACGAAGCTCAGCACCCAGGTCGCTTTCCTTTGCAGGTTCTCACAGAACATCGTCAAGCTAAGAACAAACAGCACCGCAACCTCCTGGTGCAAATTTCAAAATAAATGTCACTGTTGGGGTTTGTAGCGGTGTTAATTTAATGACTTTTACACCGTTTCATGCTGTTTCAGTTATATTTTCTGAACAAAAGGAAACTTAGATTGTTAAACCTTCCACAACTAAACCGGTACATGAGCTAATAATGTGCAGGCTGCATGGATCCTCACCGTAAATGCCAGTTATTGTCAGTGTTCCAGCACATTCTGTCAGACTGAACATCTCGTGTGACTTTAATCTCCTCTAATGTTGTTAGAGTTCCATCTGTTGCTCATGAAAGCTGACAGTAACATCATCAAATAGTTGCTTTTTTCATCTGATCAAAAGAATATTTAGTTTATTACTGTATAAGATAAAGAAAGCAAAAGATGATCCCATTTGAAAACCTGGAATCAAAACCTATTTGGGTATTTTGCTTGGGAAAAAAAGTGCAATTAGCTATTTGTAAATAATTGATAAATTAAAAGTTATTTATGTTCAAACTGGTCCCTGCTGCTTGTGTCTGCTCATTGTTGAGGAAATTTCACTCTTGGTTCTGCAAAGTTTGCTGTAGTGAGGTGTTTATTGGTATTCCGGCATACGGTGGGCTTACCAACACAGAGCATGAGCCTGTGAAGGTAAGCCCACCCAGAACATTTTCAGGGCACACATTTTATAGGAATATCAGAAGATGGATCAAAGGGTAGGGAGGGGCTGTATGCAAATACAGAGGATAAGACAAAAGGGACATCTCAGAGAATGGATAAAAGGATTGGGAGGGGGTTGTAAATAAATGTAAAACAACAGAACAAAAGGGCAATTGGGTAACAGGAGGTAAGACGAGGGGTATGGCAGAAAGGTGTGATAACAGGAGGTAAGAGGGGTATGGCAGACAGTATCAAAGAATGAGTCTGGTGACATGTAACAGTAGTGACAATATGTGGGCTATTTCTCCATCATCATTCAAGCACTTTTGCCCAAATGACTAAGAGATGCTCTTTTATTTTTTCGAACAAACCAAAATATCCAGATTCAGAGGTATATTTGCCATTTTCATGTACAAATAATGTACATTAAGGGTCTACCAATTACTGGTCTGACCTTCTGCCTGATTATTGGATCAAATATTCAGCATGTTTCCAATTACAATACCTTTATGTTTTTATTGCTGATTCTAGCTAAAATAAATTAAGTTAGAAAATACACTACCGTACTCTGCCTCTGATGCAGTCGCCTCTTTCACACTCTGTTTTTAATCAAACACAAGTTAAACATTAATAAACAAAGGCTTTTTAACAAAGTTTTGTGTTGTCACAGATTCTATTATTATTAAAAGATTTTAATTTTTACTGCAGCTGTACCGAGTCCAAAAATCAGTCAATGGTTTTCATCGTTACTAATGATCTGCATTGTACTGAACACAATATAAACATTTAGAACAAACCCTAAAATACATTAAACATTTAAACCTAAGATAGTGCACGGTTCTATTTGTCGTTGAGTTCTTTCATGCAGACGTGGTAAAGTACACTTAACCTTGTCAGAGATCTTGGTCAGGTGTGACTGTGAATGCTAAAAACAGCTCTGCATTGAGAACACTATTAAGCAGTAATGAAGTCAGGATTACGTTTTCTGTATTTTGTCAAATCTTGGAAGATTTTTTATTAAATAATTTCAAATGCTGATCAGCCACAACATAAAACACCACCTTCCTTATACTGTGCGGGTTCTCCTTGTACTGCCAAAACCGCTGTGACCCATCAGGGACCTCTGGGGGTCCTGTGTTATCTAGCACTGAAATGTTGGCAGCACATCCTTTGGAATGCTAGATAAGGTATACATGATTGAGTTTATATATATCTTAAAGACGCTCAACTGGACTGGGATCTGGAGGTTTTGCCGGGTAGGTCATCAGTTTGAGCTCTTGGCCATGTTCCTCGAGCTGTTCCTGTGCAGTGTGGCAGGGCACACTGTCCTACTGAGGTACATACTTGGTCTGCTACAACATTAATGTGTGGTTTGTGTCACAGTAGCCGTATATCGAATGCCACAATCTAAAATTTTCTTAGCAGGACATTGCTTTACAACAAGATCATCGTGTCTGCGATGTATAAAATCACAGATAAGAACTAATAATCAGTAGATGAAAATATGTATATACATGTATGTACATATTTTACATTCAGTTTGGTCATCACAAGAGAAAAATGGCATTTTAGGGGGAACCCCAGGCTTATATGGTATTTTAAAATTACTTTCAACCATTCTTTGCTCCTAGGTTTTGGTGTTTTTATTTTCCAGATTTTTTTTCTAAGGAAAAGAACATTTACAAAACAACTGTATTTTTTATTTTTATTTTTTTTAGTATTTTGTCCATGGATTATTGGTGGACCTCCATTTCTGGAATGACCCACAACAGAATATTTCCATTTAGAACAAAACGCTGCCATATAACAGCCTGGTGCTTTTATTTTGACGACAAAGTAAAACAACTTCCAGTGCTGCTGTATCAAACTGTGGTAACTTGACACAGTCGGCCTTTTGTCTTCCTCCAGTCACCCCGCCCTGACGAGCCCCCGCATCCCAGTGAAACCAGTGGTTCTCCATGACGAACACTCAACCCATTGGCCAACAGCACAACATGACAACAAATCCATCTCATCATCACACAACGTCTTAAACCGTCCGAGGCGGAGTCAGAAAAGTCCAGCAGTGACCGCTCACCTGTTCTGCTTGTTTACCTCTGCGAGCTTAGATAGAAGTGTTTGGTGACGTATCCATGGAGAGAAGATAAAGCATGTGCTCAATAAACAATTACGCACAGGATAAAAGTTTTGTGTGATCATAAATCTACGCTACTCATTTATCTGTGCTGTGGTCCGACCTGATAAATCATTTCCTCTAATGGAATAAGTAAATGTGATGTAAAGGTGGATGTACTCACTCGGGAACAACTTCGAAAGTGCACGAAGACGTTCATGTTGACGGTCTGATCCAGCAGGTGAGTTGGGGATGTGTGAACGGAGCATGCCGAGGACTGGATGAAGACAACTTCGAGGAAAGAAGATGATCCTGAAGCTTAGTTACATCTCCGTCATTATCTTTCCTGATGCCAAGAAAGCTGCCAGTCACCAGCTGGCCCTGCGTGCAGATCACTGACAGAAGCTGTATTTAACACCAGATACTCACTGAACATCTGATCTCTGCGCACCACAGTCCTCCTCACTGCAGCCATGGATACCGCAAGTTAGCAGCGCGGTCCCGCCGCTCCAGGGGACGCGCATTACAGCAGGAGGGTTTGTTGTTGTAGACAGCTGATGTGGTGTGGGAATAAAACGGTCCACAGCAGACACGTGTGAAATAACGGGGAAGTCAGAGTTTAACCATGTCGCCTAATTAAACCCAGGCAGGATTCTAATCAGCAGTTTAATACAGTGGATTATGTCCCCCATGAGATGAGTCTTATTCCTGCAGTAGCACCTCTAGTGTTCAGATAACCGCTGCAAAAGAGGAAAAATGTGGCATCTGCATGCATTTCACAGGCTCTATTTAAGAACATGGTCTGACTTCTTCTCCGCCACAGGGAGAGATCTGCATTATATAATACTCCACATGAGACCCAGAAAAATCCCAGAGGAAGCGACTGTCCGCTCTCATGCGTGGACACAACTTATCCAGGCTTTTAAAAATGGAAAATCACATTTTCTGTTAGCATCCAGCATCAAATAAAATGAGATTTTTAACTGAGGAAAGGTCAGCTTTAATGGCAACCTGCAAAACATTGAGCAAACCAAACCAAGCGGAGCAGAACGATGTTTGCTCACAGTGGAGCTGTGTGGCTCAGCTCTGCTACCGAATGACAGAACTACAGATGTACAGACGACTAGCACAGCTTATCAAACACTAAACAACTATCAAACCCTCCAACAGCATAGTGCAATCTTATTGTGAGCGTGGCACATCTCTAATTCCGTCTGGAGGCTGTTTGTCCTTCCCTTGAATAAACTCAGTCTTATATGTTGCATCACAGCTCCACGCTTTGGAAACTTGAATTGTTATTTTCACTGTATGTCTCAGCTGTGAGCGGCTGCAGCATGGTCCTCTGGGTGGGGGCTGCTGTCCTCGGCTGGATCTTTCAGTTTGACTGCATGGAGGGCGTAGTTGATGGCAGTGCTGTTCGTCCAGCTCCAGCCTCCTGATAGCGGGTTGTACAGCATCCCCTGGACAGACTGCACCGAGAAACCATCTGATGGAGAAGAAAGGGCATGGCAAACATTTAGATTCAATGTATTATATATTTATATTTGCAGATATTTTTCTAGCACTGCAAGTGATCAAACTGCCTCTGAAGCTGAATTACATAAAGCATAAATAAATAAACTCTGATTGATTGAGAGCACTCAAGCCTCAATGTACAGAAAAAGATTCCCACAAACGTATCATTAATTAAATATCATCCATCATCTATACCCCGTTTAAATCCTCATCAGGGTCACAGGAGTCTATCCCAGCTAACTGAGGGTGAAGACGGGACACCTGGACAGGTAACAGTCTGTCACAGGGCTACACATAGAGACAAACAATCACACTCACATTCACACCTACAGACAGTTTATAATCACAGATTAACCTCAGCATATTTTTGGACTGTGGGAGGAAGCTGGAGAACCTGGAGAAAAGCCACACATGCACAGAGAGAACATACAAACTCCATGCAGGAAGAGCCCAGGAAGCCCTGGATGTGAACCGGGGATCTTCTTGCTGCAAGGTGACAGAACTACCCACGGATCCACTGTGCAGCCCAGATTAAATATCAATTTAGTAAAAACTTTGTGTTGACTGAACCAGAAGATCGAGCCTTCCTAAATGGGTGACTAAGTAAAAACTTTATGAACAGTTTCACAAACTGTCCTTTTACTTTTTGGAATCATCCGTTATATTACAGAACTGTTAAAAGAGGGTGGAAAACACACAGCTTTTTTCCTTCACATGTCCAGGTTTCTTGTAGAACAAAGATTTGCAAACTAAAAACAATAAGTATAATTGTCATAATATACTTGTACTTATGATAATTGTAATATATAAAAAACACATCACTGATATCATGTTAATACACATATTATGATATTGTAAATAAGTTTCTGCCTGACTTTACCAATGTAAGATTAACACAGAGTACCTGTACTTTGGGTGTAATTCATTTTCCAAAAAAGAGACAAAACACAGCCTCATTATAAAACACTTTCTGTTCATCATGTGGAACTCAGACTGACTTACTGGACTCCAGGAGGCGCTCCAGCTCTTCTGGACTGATGAACTTCTCCCAGTCATGCGTCCCACTGGGAACGATGCGTAGGATCTGCTCGGCTACGACGATCCCCAGCGCATACGACAGGCTGGTTTTATTTATAGTTGTGATGAACAGTGAGCCTCCTGGCTGCACACAGAAAATGAAAATGGTTTTAGTGCATTATTGTTCTTTAAACATGTTTGATTACAATGAGGGAGGTGGACTGATCCCGGGTCAGAAGGGTATTTATAGAATGGATTTAAAGCGTTCAGTGACAGAATCCACCCCATAAGACCAGGAGCTAACAGAGCCAAAGCTCAAGGTTGAACTCGGTCAAGGTTAAGAATTTGAACTGGAGGGGAAGAAGAAGGAGATACAGAAAATGAAAGTGCAAGAATGCAGCTTTTCCACAGAATGAATCCAAACAATATGAGAATTCACATTAAAAGCTCTGAAAATGAGCCCTGCAGCAGCACATTCTAATGTTTTTTTCTGTAAAAGAGCAGAGGAGAGACTTGGGCCAGACAGAGAGAGAGTCTGGTCAGGCATTCGGTCCGGTCAAATGCAGAGGCGTTCTGTGAAGATTAGGCCGTTTTCCTCCTCTGGCCTACTGACCTAGGAGATTACAGTCCTCTGGCCGCAGCATTGATGCACAGCTTTCACTGAAGCTTTTCAACGTTCAGTACAAACTCCACACATAAGAACACATGCTGCGAGAGCCACCACATTAAGAGGCGCTCAGATCTACACACATCTTGTATCGATGCAGGAATATGTGGCCAAAGAACACAAACACACACATGACATGACACACCTTCAGCACACTGCTGCAGCAGAAGGCGAACGTTTCCAGGTCGGCCAGATGTTCCACGACCTCAGATGCAACAACAGCATCGAACTGAGCCGCTCCCTGCCCCTCCGTTCCTCCCTCCTCTTCACCTGACAGGTCCTCCAGGGTGCACACCTGGTAGGACACCTGGTCACGAAGGTCCGGGTCGTAGGAGGAATGCAGCTGGGCGGTGCTGATGCTGTTTTCAACTGGATCTATACCCAACACGTTAGCTCCAAGCCGACCCAGGGGCTGGTGAAGGACAAGCAGAGAGGAGACAGAGGAGAATCATGACGACATCTACGAGGCTCAGTGTTAACTAAAAAACTAAACAAAGCACGGAGATAAGCAGGTCAAACTGAAAAGCATACTCCATAAAACAGTACCAGAGGAGCGAGCAGATATCGAACATGCAAAATGCCAAAATAAAATCCACAATACATTGATTAAATTTAACAAAAAACAGACTGAATGATTATGCTGCTGGTCCTCAGACTACATGTTAGCTCCTGTGATAAAGATGCTGTGACTTGGATGTTAGTCTCACATCTTCCTCTTTTACTGATTACTGCAGCATACCTACAGGTTTTTCTTTGACAATCACAGGTAATCTCACATTTAAAACACATTATTGTGATTAAAATACATCCCAGGATCAACTGTTGAACCAAAGTACTGTCAACATCTCATAATAAAAACATGTGATCGTAACACATATCTGAGCATTTTAATTACTTCAACAATGAACCAAATCATAAAATCAGGTTTTTTCATTTTCCCACCATTAGCTACTGAGGCTATATTTGGCAAAAATGACTCATACACACAAATGCATGCTTGCACTGAGACTTAAAACTGATGAGCTACCCACTCAGATAGTTTTCATGAACATACCGTGTTTTGGCCTCAAGATGCAAATCACGGATTATATGTTAGAACAAGGTCATGGTTCCTGGAACCAGCACAAGCCTTGTATTTGTGCTGTTACATAAAAGCTGAAAAAACTGCAGCAGAAATGTTTCAATGTCTCAGGAGATTTCCCCAAACTGTCCTCACTCAGTGAAATGATAAAAACCTATTTAGCTCTGGTATTATTCACTAATCAGTGGTTTGGAGCCACACTGCCCTCCTCTGGACAAACCTAAACACACCAGTCTGTGTGGAGAGCTGTTTGCTTGCCCAGAGGCTGATATCCGTCCTCCCACAGACGATCCCTTCTGATGGAGGGACTTGCAGCGACAGGACACCCAGACACAAAATAACAATCACAATCCTAACAGACACTTTTTGGCATTTTTACTGTGTGAGTGTGTGTCTGAATACGACAGCCTGTGTGACAGAGCCATATAAATACAGGACCTGATTTTGTCTTCCCAGATCACACTGCACAGCTGGTATGTCCTCAGTTCAGATGAAAGCTCCATCCTGGCTGGCCAGCTATCAACGCTAACAAACAGATAAACAACCGTAAACGACCGACTGTCCGATCCACCACACCGCGACCAGTCACATCAAAAGAGAACGGGCACCGGGCTGACGTTGAAATGTTTTTCCAGGCATTGCTACGTGTGCATGTGAGCAGACTGGCACTAGAACACACTGAAGGCGCAGATTTACTGTGCAACAGAAAGAAAACGCTCAATGTGACGTGAGAGGCAGCAATTGAAACAATTGGGAGTGGACAGATAATATGTAGGAAAAGCACTTTTTTTGTGTGTCCTTGTCCTCACTGTGTTTGTGTCTTTTTCCCAAAAGACGCACACACATGCACACAGTTTTACCTCGGTGAGCAGGCCTCCTCCACAGCCGACATCCAGGATTCTCAGTCCTGCGAGTGGTTTCCCAGGATGACGTGCTCTGTGCACATTCAGCAGATTATCCCTGTACAGGTAAATGAGCAGTCACAATTTTAAATCAAACTGTCTCTCCCACCTCCACATTTTCCCTCATACTCTCCAACATATACATGCAATATGCTGGTCACAGACTTAACACTTAAACTGAAAAGATCATGGGAAGATATGAGATTCTAAACCTCCATAGCAGAAAGATGTTTCTGGGCATTTACATGTTTTTTAAACATCCTTCATATCGCCTCGAGCAACAACATCAGCAGCTAACAACCATGAATTACGCTCTGCTTCTTCCTTCCTCTATACATTACTTCCTTCCTTCCCTCACACAGTGTCTGACAGCTGTGCGCCTCAGGCAAGAAACATGCAGAACAGGCCCAGATGTGGATATGCATCATTCTCATTACAGCTCTGCCAGAGTACAAGAGCAATCATGCATCCACCTCTTCATGCCACCGCAAAGCAGAAAAAGGAGAACAAAAGCAACTAAAACGCCGTCTGTGTGGAACGTCAAGCTATCACTACATGATAAATGATTATTAGGCGTGATTGAGCTGTCACGGTGGTGAGAAAACCGATTTTAACTTTAGAAATTACTGTAGGGAAAAAGCAGAAATTCTCTTTCATTTAGCAAAAACAAGAAGTGCAAGCTAAGTGTATGGAACAGTGTCTTAAATGGTTTCACATCAGAGTTTCAATGGATAAAAATTAAAACTGATTATTAAGAGCACAGACGTCAGTATGAATGGCACACATATTGGTAAATATTTGTCTTTTCTTGGCATTACCCACATGAGCAGCAACACAGCTGCTCATTTCTTCATCATCTCTATGACACAGTTTAAATGTTGTGTTGCCGTCAAAACGCTGCCCTGTATTACTGCTCTGTTCCAGTATATTAAACTGTTGTTCAGCACTATACACCTTCAGACATCACAGGATTACTGTAGCTTGTTGTGCTTTAGGTGATGGAACTGAAAAATGAGTGAACTACTTCAGAGCTGTTGTTCTAAATAAAAATACAAATTTCAGTGGTCAATAGAGAACAGAGAAATTAATCAGTGAAGTTGAATTACCTTTAATAAGTGTAGGATCAATACAAATGAAAAGTCAGACTCTGTGAAACAACTACTTCCATTATTAAAACCATAGCTTTCCAAAATGTAAATAAAGATCTCTGCATGTTGTTTTTGCCCTTTAGAGAATCTTATTAGGAAATGACCACAGCATAAAATTAGTTACTGATAATGAGCATTTTAAAATGAAACCATGATGGAAATGAAGAACACTTTGTAATGCTCCTATTAATTCACTGTAATAATAATAATAAATGTATTTATGAAGCACTTTCAAAGTGCTGTACAAAGAGATAAAAATAGCAAAAACTGACAAATACAATAAAAACAAAACAATAAGAAAAATGCATGAATATTCCAAATTTTGTAAGAAATGTTTCCATGTTGTTACTCTGCCAACGAGGGAAGTCTCAGTGGAGTTCTGTGACGATCGCTGTCTGTCTGTCCATCTGTTAGAGGCATTACTAAAAAACAGACTAATGAATTCGCAAGAAATTCTCAGGGAAGGTCAGAAATGACTCAAGAACCACCTGATTACATTTTGGCAGTGATGCAGCTTATAGTCTGGATCCAAAGATTTGTTAAAGGTTTCTGTATCATTGCCAGATAGCAGCACGGCCTCACTGTAACCATGACAACCAGTGAACACTACATCAGCTGATTGTGATCCTACTACAAATCCACCTCTGAGGACTTATCAGGACTTATCCATCAGAAATGATCCAAGGAACAACTGATTAAATTGTGGGGGTGTTTCTGAGTCCCATCAATTCCCGCCGTCTGCTACATATTTAGGTCACATGATTCGGTGTCTGTACATAACGTACACATGCAGAACACACGCCTGTGCTCAGAGGAAGGTCATTGTGTTTGTGGGTACATCTATATTAAATGGGCACATTCTATGTTGCTGTGATTTCTGCCATAATTTTTTTAAAGAGTTCATCCGTCAGACATCATCCAGTGACTGAGCAGCCTGGCAGAGTACTGCTCTCTGAGTGCTTTTCTTGTTTTATTAGGTGATTTTTTTTGAGGGGTAAAAACACGGGTAAAGCATTTTTCAGTTTAGCTGATTCACATTGTAAATTTCACATAATTCAAACATGAAATACTGCAGCACCTTTCAATAACACAAAATCTTTTCATACCACAATGAAATATTACTGAACTCAAGTGCACATTTGAACAGACCTCAGTGAAACAATGAGCACCATGAGTTAGGACCATAACAGGAGGAAGTGTATAGAGTCTAAAAGGTCCAGCAGCAGCAGTGGCAGCGGTGCTGCTGCGTCTCATTTAGACACACCCTGAGGGCAGAGCCTTATCAGGCAAATCAGCCACACTTAGACATACACCAGATCTGTCACACTGTCACCACAAACACACATCCTCATCACTACCACCAACAGGACCACAGGGGGGGAAGGGGAGCGTAGTAATGGGCCCTGGGCTGGATGGGCACTGTCATGATTACAGTGGAGCGACGCAACAACAGATCTTATCAATCAAAACAGCCTCAGCTCCCCCAAAAACATGCACATATGCAGCGGCGGGGCAGCCAAGACGCTGTTGGTTGAAAATGTACTGATGTTTAGAGGGACCCTGTCACTTTCTATTTCCTTTACTATGTATCTCTGAATGTTCTTTGCTCTCAAACACCACAAGGCTGGATTTCCTGACACCATTTGTTGACAGCTCTGCTAATCAATCACCTTCGCTGGCATTTCCTTAGCTGCAACATCTTGGCTTTGCATGAATATAGCGACGACTGAAATGCATATTTTGGACAAGCACACACCGTATAAAAGGCACCCTCAGGTCATTCATGGCATGAAGAGCTGCAAATTCTCCCTGTTCATCCCACCACTTGCTGGCCAGTGACTGGAACCTCTTCAGCTCACTGGGGTCCACTGTGGTTTGAGAGGCTGACCGAGAACTGCACACAGAAATGGAAAACAGCCATGACTAACTGTCACATTTTCAAACAGGGGACAAACTAGAAATAATTAGACTGCTTGTTTAACCACTGCATGCATATTAAAGATAATTCATGTAATGTAGCAGGACACAACACTGATCTACAACAGCTTTCACAATCAGTTTAGTACATTACTCTATTATTAAAGCTTCAGAACATTTACTATTTATCAAAAGTGTATTTTTGTTATTGTTCCCCTTTTGTTTTAGAATAAATTTAATACTTTGGGGGACAGGATTGTTTCTTGGGTTTTGGACACTGACTGATACTCTATAACCACTTTTGGGGAGGAGGATTCGCAAACTCAATCTACTAATCTAAAACGTTCCCAACAGATTAGGTCTATGACTGAGCAGACCAGACGATTAGAAAGGAATTTGTGTTGTTATTCATCCTAAATCTGTATGGTCAATTTAAAAGCTGAAGAGAGATGGATTTTACTGAAAGCTACAAATTGTGCAGTTGCAAATTGTACTTTCTTAATAATGTTTATTATTGTTACTTTAAATTATTGAACCATAAGGCACACCACTTAAACTACTTCACATAAGTAAAATAATATGTCAGTTCAATCAGATTACAAGCTAAGATGAGTTTATTTAAACACTGTTTAAGACAAAAACAGAAATTGTTTACAAAATACTGTTGAAAATTGTTTGACACGTGTGTGTGTATTTTATCAAACACACCCACAAAATGGAATGCAGTGCAACTATTTAATCATGAATAGTATAATAACTTTACAACGATAATAATGTCCAGTTAAAGTGGGACTCCAAGCATTAATTTAACTGTGGTAATTACTGTAATGGCAGCTCAGAGATGTGTCTGATGTCTTGCCACATTTGCGACGGTGAAAATGAAAGTTTAGACACAGTCAGTATAACAGAACCAGAGACCTTAATAATAAACATAGTGTAGAGTTCAAGTAACTGAATATGACCCCAGACTAATGGAAAGATTTCAGGACTGACTCCAGCCTTGGCTCCACTACCTGCTTCACACTACCTCAAGTGTCTGGACCATTTGGAGTCTTTCAAGGTAACCTAACAGCTGTCATTAACAGACATCTGACCCTCAGTGATGCTAAAGCTCCCAGCCCCAGCTATCTCAGCTACAGTGCTACATGCTAAGTGCAGGAATGACCACCCAGTTGGTTTGGCTAACCCGGTCTGACGGATCACGGCACGTTTCTCCATCTCCAGAAAGTCGCTCCTCTGCAGCCACAGTGTCCGCTGTTGACACACTGCAGTCCAGCTGAACCCGCTCCGACCAGCCGCCCTCCGGACCGCACCGCTGACAGCGGCCGGTTTGCGGCTGCACAGCCCCAGCATGAGGCGGCCAAACTTGTTGGAGTACATTTAACACTGTTTAGCTGTTACTAGCTTCAGTACACCTCTCCACAACATTACATGAGACTGCTTGACTGAAGGTGTCCTCTTCTTCGTTGTTCCGGTGCTCTTCTCTTCTTCTTCGGCTTTTAAAGTTAACTGCAGCTGTTACGTTGCACTGCCGCCATCTTCCGGAATTTAACTCCATCGACTACACAATCCGCTCGTCCATCCATTTTCTGCTCCTACAGCCCAGAAAACTCTACAGTTTGTATTTGAACTGTTTACATACTTAATGAGCGTTTTTCAGTACGATATAGGCCAGCGGGTGCGATATATTTGAACAAATTAGAAAACATTCTGTGCCCCCATCTTTTCTGCAATGGGGAGAAGTTTAGTAGTGATGAGGAGCATATGATGGGGAGGCTCTCTGAAAAGAGCAGGTTGTTTTGCCGGTTCCCAAAGCAGAGCCCTCTCTTTCAGCAGCTACACGGCTCCTAATGTATTATTTGTAGCCTCATATTTTAGTCTAACCTGGTAAAAGTGAATGATTTGTGTACTGATAAGACTTTTTGCATTCAGCGTTTTATGAGAAGCCTCATAATTGCCTCATTTTGTGCATTTGTTCTGTTACAAAAGCAAGCATTCTAACGTTTGTTCAATATTTTAATCAAAATGTCTATGAACAAAAAACAAATGAACAGAACACCGCACACAAACCCACAGAACAGAAACACAACCAAACTCGGTGTTCAAACAGTATAAATGTCCTCAGTGCAGGTAGGCTTTCAGAAAATATCAGATACCTGAGCTTGGATGGGCTGATATGATTTTTCCTTTCAGTGAATGTCTGCTCTGTTTTTGAGAAGATTCTCAGATGGAAGAGAAGTTGCCACAGTCTCTCCTCCATCACCTTCACCAGGTGGGGCAGACTGAGAACTTGGCCTGCCTCCAGCTCAGTGGGTCACTTGCTCGTTGGGTGAGGGGCTCCTCTCCTTATGATCTCCCTTCCACTACAGCATCAACTGTAGGATTTCTCCTTGCAGCATCTCCTGCAGCTCTTCCATCAAAGAGCCTCCACACTGCAGAAGTCTGTGGTTCCTGCTCCATTTGGCCCTCTGATGGTGGAGGTGTCAGGCTGCTCGGGGACATTCTGCTGCTGCTCTTATTCTCTGAAATGCCTTGTCAACAGCTCTGTTGTTACTGAAGGCAAGCTTTTTAAACCTATGATCCAGTAACGTGGTTTCTGCGAGGACAGTGTTAAACTCCATACTCCGTTAAAAAAGTTGGGAGTCCACTCTTCTGATTCGCTACAAAGCATCGGCTCATCGACCCACGTTTGACATATGACACATCACTAAAGTTTAGTTTCTGGTCACACTGACAGCTGGTTCCGATGGAAAACAAATAGCTGGAAACTAGTTACACTGCTGAAGCATCAATTTATGTGATGTACTCATGATTCTCATATTTCCTTATAGTTTCTGTTATTGGCATTAGTATAAATAACGGTTTGCACTCTGTATTACTGGGACAAACTGGAATATGAGGTCTACTGTCATGGAAAACATTGTTGGACCACCCTTGTTTTCTTCAATTTCTTGTTCATTTCAATGCCTGGTACCACTAAAGGCATATTACCTGAAGAATGCAATGAGCATGACAAAAAATGCAGCTGATTACATAAGACTGCATGTCCTACTTGACATGCTTAAACTTATTTGTATTCCCAGGGTATATAAGAGGCCATTTCATGTCATAAGCAGCACTGCACATGCAAAGGATTAGAAGTCCAGTAAAGTTGGAAAGATATTCACAGATTCGGTTCTGGCATCAATAACTCATTAGATATAGGTTGTCAAAACATAAGCGATGCCTCCTTACCATCGCTGTTAGGGAGACAATGTGCTATGAGCCCAGCTTTATCAAAAGTAGCTCTCTTTCAAGCTATTGGTATCTATGCACAGCTGGCTGTATGACAAATGCACAGGGACCACCGCAAAACCACTGCAACAGCGAAGAGAGACACAACACAAATAGTGACTTAACTCTTATACACTGTAATGTCACCAAAATCACTGCAACCATCAAGTGACTCCTGCTGGTCATACCACAACTCCATCCATCCATCCATCCTCTATACACCGCTTCATCCTCATTAGGGTCATGGGGGGTGTTGGAGTCTATCCCAGCTGACTCGGGTGAAGGCAGGGGACACCCTGGACAGGTCACCAGTCTGTCACAGGGCTACATACACAGACACACAATCACTCTCACATTCACACCTACGGGCAATTTAGAGTAACCAATTAACCTCAGCATGTTTTTGGACTGTGGGAGGAAGCCGGAGTACCCGGAGAAAACCCACGCATGCACAGGGAGAACATGCAAACTCCATGCAGAAAGATCCCAGGCCCAACCCGGGATTTGAACCGGGGATCTTCTTGCTGCAAGGCGAAAGTGCTAACCACTACCGCACTGCTCAGCCACATACCACAACTCTTGATTTGATATTCATTTTTGTATATAATTTTAAAGATTTTTTTGAGTAATAAAATTCAGTAACTTCACTCTTATGCACTGTAGAAAAAAGTTTAACTCTGTCTAACCATCAGTTATCTCCTGCTGGTCATACTACAACCCTTAGTTTGGTATATTTAAAAAAAATCATAATTTTAAGGAATTTTTATTAGAAATACAACTCAGTAACAGAAGTTACTGAATTGATCATTGCGGGGGAGGTTGGGGACATGGAGTCTGAGTGGTCCATGTTCAAAGTCTCCATTGCAGAAGCAGCTGTTAGGAGTTGTGGCCTGAATGTCACTGGTTCCTGTCGCGGTGGCAACCCAAAACCCATTGGTGGACACCAGTGGTGAGGGAAGCCATCAGGCTGAAGAAGGAAGCCTTTCAGGCTTGGCTTCCTTGGGGTCTCCTGAAGCAGCTGAAAGGTACCTGTCAGCCAAAAGGATGGCAGCTGTGGCAGTCATGGAAGCAAAAACTTGGATGTGGGAAGAGTTCAGAGAGGCGTTGGAGAAGGACTTTCAGTTTGCCTCAAGAAAGTTATGGCAAACCCTTTGACGCCTCAGGAAGGGGAGGCAGGGCTTTGCCCAGGCTGTATACAGTCAGGGAGGGGAGCACTGTTGACCCATACTGGAGACATTGTTGGGTGGTGGAAAGAGCACTTTGAGGAACTCCTGAACCCATTAAACATGTCCTCTACGGGGGAGTCTTTGTGGCAGAGGTAGCTGAGGTAGTTAAGAAGCTCCTCAGTGGCAAGGCTCCAGGTGTGGATGAGATCTGCCCTGAGATGCTGAAGGCTCTGGACATTGTTTGACTGGCTTGGCTGACACATCTCTGCAATGTCATATGGGCATTGGGTACGGTGCTGTGGAGTGACAGAGCAGGGTGGTGGTTCCCATTTTCAAAAGGGGGACCAGAGAGTGTGTGCCAACTACCAGGGTATCACACTTCTCTGTCTCCCCCAGAAAGTTTACTCTAGGGTGCTGGAAAGGAGGCTTCGACCAATTGTTGAACCTCAGATTCAAGAGGAACAATGCAGATTCCATCCTGGTTATGTTATGGAGCAGTGGATCTGCTCTTTACTCTTGCAGAGCTGCTGAGGGGATCATGGGAGCTCGACCTGCCAGTCTACATGTGCTTTGTGGATTTGGAGAAGGCCTAAGACTGTGTCCCCCGAGGGGCTCTGTGGGGTGTCCTGCGGGAGTATGGGGCATAAGGCTCGCTCATACAAGCCATTCAGTTGAACAAGAAATTGATGAGAACAAGGGTGGTCTAATCATTTTTTCTGTGACTGTATGTGATTCTATGTGGAGTTACAATTGTACCTTAAAGTGATGTATACTGATTGAGTATTACAAAAGAATTATCTCTGGTTATCAGCACACAAAGAAACAGTGAGGCAAGACAAGGAACAAACAGTTTTATTGGACATTTTTACAACAGCGTTTGAAAAAAAAAAAGTTAATCCTGGTTTTTTTTTTTATTTAAAATGATACAACTTGAGTTTTTAGTGTCTTATTAAACTCTGCGTAACGATACCAATGAAAACTCCTACCATTCAAAATGTCTTGTTCTTCAGTCACACTTTAAAAATAACAACATATATACAATAAAAGAAATGAATGAGGGAGGTTTCACCTACACAACTGCCTCTATAATGAGACAAGCCTGCTCAACTCATGGAATTTAAAATGGTAACGTGCACAGATCAGGATGTTAACTGTGCTCCTCAGCGTCTGCTACGACGGGAGGGGGATGCTGACCTGAAAGAGAGGCATGGACACAACATTAATCCTGCACTAATCACACTTTACAGTGCAGACTACAAGACACAAACATGCACAAGTGCCCCCCCATCAAGCACACGTTCACAGTATGAAATTATGCATGTAACTTCCATAAAAACTAGCATTCTGCACATTCTGGAGAAGCAGTCCACCCTACAAAGCATAGTGCAAAAGCCACATATGTATTTATTTGGTTATCTTTGGCATTGAGACATTTTCTCTCTACTTTAGACAGGAGGCAGTTTCACATTTTAACTAT
Source organism: Acanthochromis polyacanthus (assembly GCF_021347895.1). Lineage (NCBI taxonomy): Eukaryota > Metazoa > Chordata > Actinopteri > Pomacentridae > Acanthochromis > Acanthochromis polyacanthus. Next base: position 1,350,606 of record NC_067124.1, on the reverse strand, counting down.
GTGTGATAAAACAGAGGCCTCTGCTCCAGTAAGGTAAAAGAAGGATTATGAAGCTTTAATGAATTTTGTTAGAAATTCATTCATTGTTAATTTGCATTTGGCAGATCAAAGTGTCATGAAGGATTAGAACCCTTTATTGCATCAGACTTGTCTTCACAGTTAAGAACATGCAGCTCCCTTTGACAATACACTTTAACAACAGTAAACATTCTTTGTTTAGTTACTGAAAATAGGTCAATTAAAGGACTCCAGAGAAAATCACAATAAGACATACAATAAGAACAGAGTAGGTAAAAAAAGAGGGAAAAAACGAATACTACCTTGATCGCGACTTAGACTTGTGTTTGCGGCTTGCCTTCTTACCAGACTTGTGAGATTTTTCCGTCGACCTTGAGCGACTACGTTTGGTTTTCTTAGATTTCTTTTCCTTGCTAACTTCAGGGCTAGGGGATCTACTCGAGTCAGAGTCTGAGTGTCTCTTGCTAGCTTTGGCAGAGCCCTTCTTACTGGCTTTACTATCGTGTCGAGAGCGCTTGTCACTCTGGGAGTCTGTGTAGGAATCGCTTTCTTTCCTTTTCTTTGATTTGCCATTCTCCTCTGCAACTACAGAGCTTCCTTTTTCCTTTTCCCTTTCTTTTTCTCTGGGCTTTGGCTTTTCTTTCTTCTTATCTGTCTCTTTTTCTCTATCTTTATCCTTCTTTTTCTTGTCTTTCTCATGACTACGACTCCTTTCCCTCCTCCTTTCTCTGTCTTTGCTAGAGGCCTTTTGTTTGTGTTTACTGCTACGGTTGTGACTGCTGTCTCTGCGCTCTCGACTCCTTTTCCTCTCTTTTTCCCTTTCTTTCTCCCTCTCTCGCTCTCTGCTACGACTACGGCTGTCTCTGGCTCTAGCCCTGCCTCTGTCTCGGTCTCTCTCTCTGGATCTGGATCTACTCCTGCGACTCCTGTGCTCCCTGGAATCACTGCGGTCTTTCTTGTGGCGACCTGATCGCTCTGCGCTGCTCCTCCTCCTGTCCCTGCCCTTCTCACTACGATGTCTGTGGGAGCTGTGGCTTCGGCTGCGCCGACGGGCCTTGTGGGATGAAGAGCGACTACGCCTCCTCTTCCTTCGTGGGGAAGAGGATCGAGAGGAACTGCGAGAAGATGCTGAGGAAGATGAAGATGAGGAAGACGAATGACTGCTGCTGTGGCTTGAGGTGGAGCGGGAGCTGCTCCGACCGTTGGCTGGGGAATCGCTTCCACCTCTCCCTGATCGCTCCTTCCCTCTGCCTGAGTGCTTGCCCTCACTACCTTCCCTCTCACTACGAGACCTACGCCTATCTACTAAGGGCTCTGCCTCCCTCTCTTTTACTTCCTGTTTGTGTGGATTTTCCAACTGACCCTCTTCATATTCCCCCCTTTCTCTGCTCAATCTCTCCTTCGCCATCTCTTCTGTATAAACAGACAAAGATTCAGGTTAAAGAAAAGCCAAGACACATCAGGAACACACTGCTTAAGCTTTCTATAAGTACCATCTCCAACTCTGAATTATGTTCTAGTGTGGCGCTGTTGCAAGCAGCATTAATGCTTCAACTCAAGGTAATGTTGTAAGAATTTGCATCAATCTGTAAAGGTCTATATTTAATAATAATACTAACGAGTTAGATATGCGTACCGAATTTCGTGGCTCTAAGTGAAACCCTGTCCGGGGGCTGAATTTTCTTAGTTTTCTAGGGGGCGCTGTTGAGCCATTTTGGCACGCACGTGTGCCATTCCCCTAAAATATCAAAACTTTTGCTGGCCCTGATGTGTGGGGCGATTTTCACACGTTTTCATATATGTTTAGGGGGTCAAAAAGGCCAATTTCGAGGCTGACAAAGAATGATAAATAAACCCTAGGGTTTCAATAGGGTCCTCGGCACCGTCGGTGCTCGGACCCTAATTATCATTATATTTACAACACAATAACCAGGGTCAGCACCTTTCTTTGTTGGAGCTATGACTTATATTTGAAACAATAAAAAAATAGTCAAATTACACTGAGCAACAAAAATAGGGAAAAATATTTTGATTTCAGGCATTTCAATGTGTACTTGTTTGTTTTTACTAAAAAAATAACAAATCACTGACAAAACTTCAAGTCTTACCGCGTGCAAGCAGAGCCTCTTGTGCTTGTTTTTCCTGCAGCTGCTGCATCTCCCGCTCTTTGCGGCGGAAAGCATCCTGTTTCTCCCGGATGCGGTGGCGTAACTCTTCCTCATCTGTGTCGGAGGATTCGGATCCTCGAATGCTGCGGCCATCCTCATCCTCACTCTCATCTGAACCATAGTCACCCAGCCCGCCTGCCACAACAGAGCCCCCAGCTTGTTGAGTGTTGGAAAGTCCCAAGATGCAGTCTCACAATCAGGTTCCACTCAAGAAACCCCTCAATCCCAACCCAAGGTCCCCATGAAAGGCGGTTAATTCTGTGTAACTTGTATTTCATACTAACAAACCTCTTAAAAACAAAGACTATACATGTAGCCCTTAAACACTTCAAACACTCCTGTAAATACTTAGTATTCGAGAGCATGCTTCTAATATTAAAGTGCAAAATCAAAGGCCACTTCTGCCTTAGTTACTCTTAAAAACTGGGTAACGTATCTGGATGTCATGTCTTGTGCCAACAGCTTTTCCGACGTTGCTACTAACACTCCACCATGTATTAGAAATGATATATATTTCCCTCCCCTCCCCCCCCAGTGACAGAAAAAGGGATACTCACTGAGACCAGTCAGAGAAGCCAGTGCACTTGACTGTGCCAGCTGTTTTGCAGGAGCTTTGATTCACATCAACAACAGGAACAACATGTTAAAACACATACTGCCATTTTCTCAAAGGCAAGAGTCGCTAGAGAAGGGGGTCACAGATAAAGCACTATTCACAAGAGCTGCCATTGGTAACAAGAGAAAAAAAAATAAAAAATGAAAAAAAAAAATGGAGAAAAGAGAGAGGGTTAACAAACATACTTCTGTCACACAATCCAAGTCAAACAGTCGGACAGGAGGAGCAGAACCAATCTGTACTAATGCACAGTCACTTCAATGGAGGAGCTCACGTCTATCTACAGGTGAGTGCTGGCCACACTCAGTGCTGAGACTTAATTCAGCCTTACAGCCGTTCAGCAGGACCTTCAGTACCATGATGAACAGATCTCCAAATACTGTTTGTGAAAAACCTGTCTCTGCTCTTTCCTTCTGATGCATTAGCAGAGAATGGTTTAAAATACATACGAGACATACTCCCATGTTTCCAGCTCAATCGCCCTAGCTTACAGGGCATAACACTAATTCAAAGAGATTATTATGCACATCATGGATTCTCTCCAGATTTAACTATGTCTTGAAGACAAGCATAGATGATGCAATAACTGGAAAAGACAAGAGCAGACCTCGAGTGGCTTTCCTGTGAGTCTCTCTGGCTACGTGCAGAATCTCTTCGTTAGTAACCTCGAGAAGGATCTCTGTCAGAAGAGTTTTTGTGATGATCATCTACAAAAAACGGAAAGTAAACACAAACATTCCAAAATTTTCAATGAATCCTACAGAGAAACGTCACATTATCTCCAGCAGTCTGTCTGCACTTGATCTGATGTGAATAGTCAAACTGACCAGCTGGAATTCCTTTTCCTCTTCAGTCATCTCTGGTTCACTGTCTTCCACAGGAGGTGAAGGGCTCCTGACAGAAAACTCCTTCTTAATGGAAATCTTTTCAGCTTCATCATTATCATCATTCCCCTCATCATCACTGTCCTGAAGAAAATAAAAGGCAGAGACTGAGTTTCAAAGAGCAAAGTGTGCATTTGTAAAGGCAATCACTGAACCACACCGGATTTATATGCCAGAGAAAAAGAGTTCACACGGCATGCACAGAGTAACCTGTTTGTCAAAGGAACCATTCTGCAGTCAAGGACAGAAATAATGTGCTTACAAATTTACTCTTGCGGGGCACTCGTGGCCCATCACCTTCCTCGTCTGGCTCGTGCTCTTTGCCATCGTCTTTTACCATTTCTGCTCTCTCCTTCTCCATTCGCTCTCGCTCCAGCTTCTTCTGCTTCTCCCGGTCCATCTTTTCGAGACCTTCTCGGATCCATGCAGGCAGCGTGCGTCTTTTTACAGCATCTAAAGGTGAAATTAAAGGTCAAAATGAATTATCCACATACTCAAATCCTTTTCAAGCTACATCCACCCCTTCTGAACCTTCACACTTGCTGAAAATGGCTTGTAAAAACATATTGATTTCTTTATCCTCACTACAGCTTTCTGCACAAAACACAGAAACAAAAGTAGCTAAAAAAAAAAAAAAACTGCCCCTCTGTGAGATTCAGCACACGAACAGAACAGCATACATCCATGGAACTCGAGCAGGCTTCATCTTAATTTGCTGGCTTAGTTAAATGAAAATGCACTCAATGTTTTTACGAGCTCTGCTTCATTACATGTAAGACTTCTCCTGGCTTTTTAAGAATCACACAGAATATAACGTCCGGTTGGTCTCATGGAAACATCATCCACAGAATGGCAAAGGAACAGAAAGGATGATAGGTGGTTTTTTGGAAAATTAAATAAATAAAAGTAATTCAATTCAATTATTACTTTTTCCCAGCAACACTGTTAACACCACTTAAAATTTCTCCATTGTCACCTTACTGTTGTAATTCCAGCAAAGAAAAACACACCACAGTTACTTAGTACATACGTTTCCTTCTGCACATAATCATTCCTAAATATACAATGCTTCCAATTAATATGATCTGGAGTAACAGAAAAAAATGATTAATTCTTTTGAGACTTTGAATTGACAATTTTGATTATCTATTACTTGTGTCAGGTGTTTTTCCAAGCAAATATGCTAAAGATTTGCTGAGTTTACCTGAAAAACAAAGACTTTTGTCACTACAGTTCATGATTGACGAATGGACAAACAGAAAAAAGTAAGCAAAGAGCAAGAAAGAGAAAACATTTACAACTTGCAGAAATAAACTTTTTAATAGCTTCCACAGGCGCTGCATTCAATCCCTTTTTAGACTTTGAAGACCTGCAGATATTGTCACTCACCCAGTGGAGCTGGGGCCTCTGGTTTGACTGGTAGCTGGATCGGGGATCTGGGCCTGTCTCTGAACCCAGGCGGTCTGGTATCTCGTCTGTTCTGAGGAGGACCCTGCCAGTATGGAGAGTGGAAGCCTGCAGGTGTGGGGGCAAAGGAGGAAGCCGCTCCATGCTGTGGAGAGATAGCACAAACTGAAAGTTAGAGGTAGTTCAAAGCATCAAAAATTCCTCTGATTCTGGCAATCAACTGAGTGTGGGGTTGTTGATGTCTATCCCCAAAGCATGCTAGCTGACATTCATCCTTCACTCCTGCCTGGACCAGAAAGTCTGTCTGGTCTAACCAGGGAAATGTAAGTAAATAAAAATCAGCAACTAAAACAATACCAAACCATGCTGGATCCTCAACAAGCCAACAACTTCCTCTGCACAGCATCGCGAAAGCAATGACTGACACACCTAGATGCTTGGACCCGGCACACTTTCTATGGATTGCTCCTTCGTGTCACACTAAAACTGAAACGCTTCAACAGTTTCTACTGTAGCATCTGCATACCTGATAATCAAACTGGTTCATGGCCATGGGGGCCATGGCGTAGCTGTCGGGCTGTGCCCCATACCCATGGCTGTTCTGGGGGTAAACCCCATGGTGGGCTTCAGAGTTGAACTCCACGCTGTCCTGGCTGTTGCTGTCCTCACTGGGGTTCACCACATCCATTGGTCCTGACCCTGGAGGGATCCAGGCCTGTTCAGGGGGTGGAGGGGGAGGCGGCTGGCCATGCATTCCCCATTCTGTTAATCACAAAGTAGTTAGTAGACAAAAGACATTTCAACGTAAAATGCTCAACATCAGTCTGAAGGGGATTTGGTTTAAATTGGAACAGGTCAAAATGACAAATTATACTCTTTCAATAGATAACAAGGTTTTATTAACAGCAGAAAAGATGTACCACCTGTGCCAAAAATGTGAAAAAACACTCAAAGTCAAAAAAGCAACAAAACCATCCACAACTCAAGGTAATTTTAAGATTGCATTTTTATCATTTTTTCCTATGATAGTAAAAAATGGAGAGACATGATTTGTGGGCAAAAACAACAAGGGAATGACTAGCTGTGAAGGTGCTGTCAGTTGAGGCTCACTAAGGACAGCATCAGCCTTAAACACTTGGCTGTCAGCTTGTCCTGTGAAAGGTTCGATTGTGTACCTGGCTGCCACATTCTGCCAAATGCTGGGTCACCCTGGAAGGCACCATGGTTACTCTGTCCGACAGCTTCAATGCCTGGGATGTCCTGGCCATTGGGCTGGATACTGTGCTGCTCTGCTCCCGTCGACTCCTTTTGGGCGATCCATGCCTGTGCCAGGGCAGCCCAGTCCACTTGACCTGCACAAAGTCAGAGTACATCCACACATTTAAAATACAGCACACATCAGATGACAACAGTGTATTCAGACTAGCTATCAATCCTGTTTCAGCAGCAGGTAGATATGCAAGAAAGACTGAGAGACCCTTATTTCTTTTGAGGAATAATGTCTTGATGCATCATTCACTGACCTGGATCTTGCTGGTGCTGGAAAGACTGCATCCACTGCTGCTGGCTCAAAGGCCACTGTGGCCAGGGCTGTCCTCCCTGGTCCCACATCACTCCTCTCTGGATTCACACCTAAAACATGCAAACAATCGACATTTCACTTTTAGTTTGCACTCTCGGCGTGTCTTCCGCTGACGTGCTGCAGACTATGCGCCAGAAATTGCACTCGACTGATGGCCAGAAAATAGCGAGCTTCAGCTTTAATAGAAGTGCTAACGTTACCTTCAGGTCACCGGCTAGCTGTACGTTAGCTCGAGAAAGCCTGAGACCATTCTTACCTTTTAATGGAGGACGCACACGTTATGTAGTATGGGTTCTTGTGCCATTACGGACGTAAGATACCAAAAATACATTTAGGACTGGCGAAATTCCAACCTGTAAAGCTTCCTCGGGTCATGCGTTTATGAGCTAAGGAAGCTAAACCGAGCTAACGTGAGCTAGCCTGAGCTAAGCTAGGTCTGAAAGCTAGCAGATAATAGCGCCGTTATTTAACAGCCGAACAAATGTGCTTTTACATTTAAACTACGTGCCAACGGGGAGGTTTGAAAAGGCTTCCCACCGACGCTGTGCTTTCAGTAACATAATTCCCACCTTTTCCAGACAGCCTCTCTCCGGCGATGCGGCTCCAAATCAAAATGGCTGCAAAAGCGAGCTGCTGGGAGGAAGTGTTAACCGAGGCTCTGATGCGTTCATGTCAATCGGAAATGCGATAATTCAGGCATTATGTATAGTTCTAATTCTGTGACGCTGCCGTTTAAGGCGAGCAAAGCTAAAACAGACTCCATCCATGTATAGGTCTCGTACTGAGACATTTGTTTTTGCGTCTTCCAAAATGTTATTGTATTTGTATTTTCCATTAAAGTTACTAAATATTTTGTTTTGTGTGAGTATCTATCAGACTGAGGAATTTCAGCTTTAGCAGAAGAACGTCAATAAACACAAAAATAATTGAATCCTCAACAAACAATTTAGGATTAGAGTGAAGTAGCTGTAGACATCAACATTTAATCTAAATATATGAAGCGCATCACTCAGTAAATAAATAAATAGTCTACCTCTTGCATAAGGACTCGTGGTCAGTACACTAAGTTTCATTTTGTCCATTCTTGTTGATTTGTTTATATTTTTGTTTGCCTGACTTATTTACTTGAACATGCATAACCATTAGCCGGTGACTGATTTATTGCTATGACTCTTAGTATAAGCAAACGAGCAGCCAGTAAAGGCAGCATCAGCTCCTTGAGGCATTCAGATGCTGATCAGGTTCAGAATGATAAACACAATAGTGCTGAACGTTTCAAAACGTGTAGAGAACATGTATTTAAATCTAAAAACGAAAAAAATCAATAAAAGTTACATGTCCATCTGATAATTAATGTTTGATTCAACAAACATTAGCCCTTTTTGTCAAGTTTGGGCCTTTTTACACTGACAAAAACAGTGTCATAGGCAGCAATGGGAATGTGAGCACCTGCATTCCTATCTAATTCAAGTTGGCTTTAAACAAGATGTAATAATCAATTCGGTGTCAGTATGCAATGTTAAATCAAAGTTCTGGCATGACAGGCTCTTTCAGGACTCCATACACCGTCTTAAACTGCAATGTACAGGATGAACAGGATCTCTGTGTCAATATTTAATTTGAAAATGGAAAATTATTTCAACTGATGCTGGGCTTCCATGGTGCATGTTGGTAATATGTGCCAAATCAAATTACAGCACAGCAAACATGGAAACATGCTGTGTAATGCAGCAGTGTAGAAATGATGCACAGAATGGCAGAAGAATGTTCGGTGAACTGCAGCAAAGTGGTCTATTAGCCTGCAGACTCCTTGGTTGGCTGAACTAGGAAATATGAGAACCAAAAAATATATATATTTTTAATTTTAAATAGAGATTTGTCACTACTATTGACCAAGGTCAAACACAGTATAGGAGAACATGCTGGAATTAATTATATCAGCACGAATAGTTTATTACAGTGATTTAGGCAGGTTGAAGTGAAATTCAACCACTTAGCCGCAACGTAATTTGACCTCTAAATGTTTATTCTGATCATATATCATTTAAAACATGAAAGTGAACATAAAAGAAAGATTAAAGTGCTAAAAACTAATTTTGAAATTAACAAATGTGTATGAAAGGCATGCTGTTACACTAGTGTTGGTTTCTGAAAGAAAAAGTCATTCTGTACTCCTTGTTAATCATAGCTTTTGTCAGATTACCTTCTGTCAGATTATCTAGATTTGTCATTTTGGAGAGCCATGACCTCAAATTAACACGCACCATAGCCCTGGACTGGTATTCTGTCTTTTTATTTCATGTTTTATTCCATAAAAGTAGGATGTGCATTTTAAATTAAAGTTACATCTGTAAACCTTTCCACTTTTCATGAAGTGCTTCATTAATTACTAATCAACCAGGTGACCTTTGACTCAAATACAAACAATGCCACTCAAGAGTTCTAGAATGATGATAGCAGAGACTCAGCAGTGAGAATCTCTGCAGACTTCACTCACTCTTCAACCTGAACACACTCTGAAGATCAACTCTGCTTGAGGACTCTCCACTTCAACACTGAGCTTCAAATCGTTGTGAAGCTTTACTTGTTGCATCAACGCTTAAACCTGTTCTGTATTGAGATACACGGCATTGAAATATTCATGGAGTTTACTGAAGGAACCTGTGGCATCTACAGCCCCATCAGGGTATGTGAGAGATTTTTGTTAATAGAGTTAATCTGTAAATATTTTCAAGTATAGTTCAAACTTTTCAAACACACTATGTTTCCTTCACAGATGCTGTTTGACACACCAATGTATGAGAAGACCGTGCAGACCTGCTGGCACATGGCCTCTTGTCAGTCTCAGGTAAGGCCAGATATAGTTTCATGTTCACACTAGAAGAAAGCAGCAGGTAAAATCTCATTAACACTGTCTTTCACAGAAGCTGAAAGACATAAAATGTTTTATTTGTTGGTCAGATCGGACTGATGGTTGAACTTTTGAGGCTCCAGCAGAAACAACAGCTCCCCCCTCAGGTGAATGCTGAGGACATGACCGAGCTGCTGGTGGAGAAGAACAAACACACACTGAGATTTATGTAAGTTACACACACACACACACACACACACACACACACACACACACACACACACACACACACACACACACACACACACACACACACACACACACACACACACACACACACACACACTCCCAGGTGAGCACTACACCTAGCTCTAACTCTGTGTAATGGGGAGGAGAGGGGCAGTGAAGATGAAGCTGTGTTTTTGTTGTATTCTGGAACCTGCGCCTGTGAAAGTGGCTGCAAAGTTTGGCATCTCTTAACGGTTTTAAATTTTTGCTGCATTTTTTTGATATTTTTGTCGGCTGCTGATGGAGGTTTCTGCTGGGAGAAGAGTTTATTGGGGAGAGGAGCTTTTTTCATTGAGACAGAACAAATCTGGACTGCAACATCCAATTCCAGTGGACATCTTGAGGTGTTTTCGTGGTTGCAGTGCTGGTGCAAAGGTGAAGGCTAGATAATGGAGATACAAGCCCTTTCTTCCATCAGTCATCATGGGAAACGTCAACTCTTTGCCAAACAAAAGTGAGGAGCTGGAGACATTGGTGACGACTGACGAAACATACTGTAAATGCAGTCTCCTGTGTTTTACTGAGATCTGTTTGAATCAAAAACAACTCAGACTCAACTGTGGATCCACCTGGCTTCACCCTCATAAGGTCAGACAGAGATGCTAAAGCTAGTGGCCAGAAGAAAGGAGGAGGTCTGGCTTTATTTGTTAACCAGAGATGGTGTAACTCCTCACACATAACGGTTAAGGAGAAGTTGTGTTGTCCAGATATTGAACTGTTGGCAGTTGGACTTCGGCCATATTATGTCCCAAGGGAGTTCAGTCACATCATAACAAAACTTGTATACATTCCACCCAAAGCAACTGACTTGGTTCCATGTGATGTGTTGCATGATACTGTTGCTAGGATACAGACTCAACATCCTGAGGCACTTGTAATAATATCAGGAGATTTCAATCATGTCAGCCTCTCCTCTCACCTGACTGGATTTACACAGTTTGTTAACTTCCCTACCAGAGAGAATAAAACCCCAGACCTGCTGTATGCCAATGTCAAAGACGCTTACAGATCTACTGCCTTACCACCACTGGGCAGGTCAGATCATAACCTGGTTTATCTGCAGACCTGTTACAAACCTTGTGTGCTGAGACAGCCTGCAACTAAAGTCCAAATCAGAAGATGGAATCCTCAAGCTAGTGAAGCTCTAAGGGACTGCTTTGAATCAACAGACTGGAATGTTCTCCTAGAAACAGATGAGGACAGTATGAACACTGACAGACAGGTTGATGTTTTACTGAATACACCAGCTTCTGTAGAGACACAGTCATACCTGCAAAGACTGTTCGCTGTTTCCCCAAAAACAAGCCATGGATCACAAGCGACATAAAGGCAATCCTCAACCAGAAAAAACAAACTTTTAGAGATGGTGACAAAGAACGGCTCACGACTGGTCTAAAAATGTAGACTTCATCTACAAAAAGGGTCAGAGCCAACTGTTTCGCCTCAGAAGACTTCGATCTTTACACATCTGCAGTAAGATGCTGCAGATGTTTTATCAGTCTGTGGTAGCAAGTGTCCTGTTTTATGCTGCAGTCTGCTGGGCAGGCAGTATAAAAAACAAGGATGCAAGGCATCTGAACAAACCAATTAAAAAAGCTGGCTCTGGTTGGAATCGGATTGAACACATTGCAACCTGTCAGCTTGGCCCTGCCTTGCTGTGATGGCTGTTCTGGGCTTCGGGGTCCTTCACACTTGCATGTGCATGTTTGATCAGGTCTCACCAGCTCCTGTCGAGTTCCACTGTTGAGCAGTGATGGGACCCGCCGGAATGTGCTGAGACTCTCTTCAGAGTCTAAACTCACACTAAACCCACTCTCCTTTTCTCTAGTATCTTCTTCTGGCCTATTCCACTCTATACTGACATGACACCCACAACTATGGTGTTCAGTATTGTTTGGTTATTTATTCATTTTTTTGTTTGTTGTTTGTTTTTTCTGTTTTTGTGTGTGTTTTTTTCAACTTTTTTTGTTTGTTTGTTTGTTTTATTGATGGGTAATTAATAGTCGGGAATAACACAGCACCTGATATTCTTCAGATGTAATAGCACCGCTTGCTAGTCCCTGTCCCTGTCCGTCCCCTCTCGTCCTGTCCACCCTTTGTTTCCCCTCACATCACCACTGAGGTGTAGCACTGCCCTCCCTGGCTCTTAACAGGGAATTCTAATAAAGAGTGTCAGCTTAGCTTTCAGGGAGGGCTGGTGATGGTCACACACATGCACTAAACAATAAAATATTTGGCTGCAAGACTAAAATATGCATTAATCTCATAAAATGTTGACACCCCTTCCGTGGAGTTAAACAATCAGAATAAATGCAGACAGAGAAAAAAAATTCCAAAGTAAACAGATAGGAACCCAGACAACTGAATTTCTCTTCGGGGATTAATAAAGTCATTGTACTGTATTGTATTGTATTGTACTGTATTGTATTGTATTGCACTGTATTGTATTGTATTGCACTGTATTGTATTGTATTGCACTGTATTGTATTGTATTGCACTGTATTGTATTGTATTGTACTGTATTGTATTTTGTGTGTGTTTGAAGGCTCTGGCAGGATGATGTGGAGCACTTTGATGAGGCTGATGTCAGACCCCTTCTCAGACTGGTAAGACCACAACCTTGGAAACACCAACACCAGTTTGGACTTTGTCACACAACCCTGAATTGTCTCATGTAAACATGTCCAGTCTGCCCATCATATATCACTCCTTGTTTCAGGTGTTTGAGGTGAACACCAGAATGAAGATGAGGGATGTTGAGCTTGAAGCCCAAAGGCTGCTCAACTCACCAGAGGCCATGCCTCCTGAGATGAAGTGAGTTATGTTTGATCCATTTGTTATCAGTTCAATCACAGTGGTCGTGATGTGTCTGTGGTTTAAAACTAATTCTAAATCAGTTCCACCTACAGGCACTGCAAGATCCTGAGCCAGGTTGAGAAATATGCCAGAAACCTGACAGAGCAGCAGCAGGAGGCTCCAAACTCCAGATTGCTCAGCCTGCACCAAGTGGTGATGGAGGTGGTTCCAAAAGTCCTGCAGGGCTTCTACTTGCCTCCTCAAAACACTTCTTTCAACATGTCTTCCCAGCAGCTCAGTAGATTGGCTGTTGGAGTCACAAAAGCTGTCGAGGACCGGGTCTCAGCTGCTCTGTCCACCATCCGCTGTCAGGTCACCTTCTCCCGCTCCATCAGAGACCATGTGGTCCAGTCAATCCAGGAAAAGGTCCGACAGAGTTACCCTGAGGACGTCCTGGAGGAGAGACTCAACTGTTTTGCATCCATTGTGCTGAACACCATTACCAGTGTTGCAAAAGAGGAGATCTGTGGGCTGGTTCAGAGTCAAACTCACACAACAGAGTCCATGAACACGGACAGTGAAAGTCCAGAAGCAGACTCTGCTGAGGTTTCCACTCCTCCACCTCCTGTGATTCCTGCTGATGAGTCTCCTGTCAACACTGCAGTGCAGGATGAGCTGATCATCACAGAGCAGCCAGTCCAGGAGGACAAATCCTTCAACACCACAACAGGTAGGAATTATTATTCACTTTCACTCATGCCTGAGCTGTCAGGTCCATTGTGGGTAACTGGTTCTTCTGCTGAGTGGAGTTCAGTGACTGACTGTCCTGTGTTGCTTTTTCAGAGACTGCAAAGACACAGAGGAAAGGATTCAGCTTATTCTTGCATTGGCTGCTGAAAAACATCTTCTGCTTTGTCCCGCCAGAAGATGACTAAAAACAGAATATTTCGGCATTTTGCTGAAATTCAGTCTTTTGTCGACATATGTGTATATAGTTTAGCATTTCATTTACTGTATTTTTTTTAGTGTTAATATGAAATTATTAAATTTTGAGCATTAAAATGTCTATGAAAAGTCTGTGCTGCAGTGTAAGAAACTGTAGAAAATAGATAAAATACTGCCAAAAATGCTTAGTGTCTGAAGGTGCATTCCTCTTCTTTTGGAGAAGAAAAACCCACCAGGAACAGAAATTACTAAACTAATCAACAAGTCATTTCAACACTAACAAACAGAAAACAGTTGAAGGACTGACCTGTTTGTAGCTGCTGATATTCCTCAGCCTCACTGAGGACTTTATAACACATTTAGTTTGAGATGAGAGTGAATAGAACAACAGATACCACACGGTGACAGACAGCAGAGAATCACGGATTTGACCTGAAGAGCAGCAGGAGGTGAATCCCAGATAGTGATGCCAACAGGTGATGGTAAAAGTTTATCAAGCCAAAAATTTGAGCAGGGCCAGATTCAAAGAAGAACTTCAGTCACTATTCATGCCTTTCCTGAGTCAATGGTTGTTAAAAATATGTGTGTTTATGATCTACACAATGGAAAACCTCAGGGCAAAAATCCACTGTTGGCTAACTGGTGACCTCCAGTAATCAGTGCATTTCCTGAACTTAGTGTTTAGAAATGAATATCTGAAAGAGTAAATATGCTGATTAATCAGTTGGTTGATTAACAGAAAACCAACATGGTTACAAATCTTTTTTTTAATGAGAAATATGGCAAAAAATAAATAAATCACTTGGTCCTATGTCATTTATCTCTCTTAGCTTTCTTGGGCAACATCTGTGACTTCTTTGACACTTAAAAAAAAAAAAAAAAATTAGTTCATGCTTTTGTTACTTCCAGGCTTGACTATTGCAATTCCTTATTATCGGGTTGTCCAAATAGCTCTCTCAAACATCTACAGTTGATCCAAAACGCTGCTGCGAGAGTACTGACAGGAGTTAGCAAAAGAGATCGTATTTCCCCTATACTTGCCTCTCTTCACTGGCTTCCTGTTAAATCCAGAATAGAATTTAAAATCCTTCTTCTGACATATAAAGCTCTTAATAACCAATCTCCATCATATCTTAAAGATCTGATAGTACCTTATTATCCTAGTAGAACTCTTCGCTCTCAAGCTGCAGGCTTACTTGTTGTTCCTAGAATTTCTAAAAGTAGAATGGGAGGCAGAGCCTTCAGTTATCAGGCGCCTCTCCTGTGGAACCTGCTCCCAGTTTGGGTTCGGGAGGCAGACACCCTCTCTATTTTTAAGACCAGGCTTAAAGCGTTCCTTTTTGACAAATCTTATAGTTGGGGCTGACTGGGTGACCCACAGGGGTTCGGCTTGTGTCTTCATTTGCACAGCTGACTCCCTCTTGGACGTCCCTTCGTTCTGCCCCTAGTCATGCTGCTATAGGCCTATAGGCTGCTGGGGGACTTTTCTTGACGCACTGAGCCCTTCTCTATCTACCTTTACATTTAATATGTATACCGTTATTGCAGTACATTCACTCTGTTTCCCCCTGTGCTATTTCTCCGAGTGTCCCTGGTCCCAGAGCTGGATGCTTCAGATCTGTGGTTGATGTTCCACCAGCTGGTCCAGTCTCCACCATGTCCACTGTGGGATGCTGCCGCTGACCTTCCTCCAGCCCTCTGCTTCCAACTCCCTTTTTCCACCAGTCAACTCTGCATTGCCTTCACTATACTGTTATGCTAACTTACATACTGTTTGAATTTTACTGCTAGCTATATATGGAGTATGTTTAATGTCAGAGCCGTACATCATCAGAGTAAACTATGAGTCAGTTTTCAATGTTAGCTTATACTTTGTTTGTGTCACATATCCTGTCATGCATGTATCCAAATGTGTGTTGTGTTTTTCTTGCTTTCCCACCCCTCCCTCTTCTCCCATCCCTCCCCCTTGCCCTCTTCTGTCCTTCTCAACCCCCCCGGCCAGCAGGCAGATGGGTTCCCCCCTATATAGAGCCGGGTTCTGCTCGAGGTTTCTTCCCTGTTAAAAGGGTGTTTTTCCTTGCCACTGTCTCCTTTGGGCTTGCTCTGGGGGTCAGGCATTTGGGTTCTGTAAAGCGTCTTGGGACGAGTTGACTGTAATTGACGCTATATAAATAAAATTGAATTGAATTGAATTGAACTTAAAACTGCTCTGTATCGAGAAATACAGCATCAAACATTCACTGAATTTATTAAAGGAATCTGTGGAATCTACTTAAATTTCCCTTGGGATTAATAAAGTATCTATCTATCTATCTATCTACCTACAGCTTCATCAGGGTATGTGAGGGGTTGTTGTTAGTGGAGTTAATCTGTCAACAAGAGATGTTAGTGAATAGAACAGACATCACATGGTGACCAGATACCAACAAATCTGTGTTCAGGAAGAAAACATCAAAAAATTTCTGCTTCAGTCTCTTAAACACAAATGTTTGCCATTTTCTGTGTTTTTTTTTTGGACAGTAAACTCAACATCTGTCACAGCTAGTCTGACAAGACATGACATTATCTGACTTTGGGATTTTAACCCAAGTTCTGGAGAGAACTGCTGTCTGAGCAATTCAAGCAGGGAAATGTCTGAAGGCTGATAAATGTCCTCCAGTAATGTGACTCCGTCTCAGGTGTGGCTGAAGACTACAAATGTGAAAATAAAAAAATAAATCTAAAGGTGTGGAGATAAAAAGAAGTGAATTAATCAGACCTTTGTAGTTCACGTCTCATTTCTGCTGGAGAGCAGCAAGTCAAGGCTACATGAGCTGCTTTAGCACACATGCATCTCACACCAAACTGTCACAGGTTCAGTTGCCTTGTGATTAATGTAGGTGTCAGATTGTGAAGGCAGAATGTCAGGGGAAAAAGGTTAAACTGCATTGATTCTGATCCTTTTAAAACATGTCCAACAATGTTTTAGGAGCGCTAAATCCGAGGAGTACTCCTTAATGAACCCCTAACATTTCACTTTGTATTAGTCTTCAATTTCCAAATGATCTAATTGCCTCAAAGTAATTCTCTCAAAATGAACCTGAGGCATTCAGGACACACAAGTTGCATTTTCTCAGTTTGCCTCTTTAGTTCTGCAACCACTTACCAAACACAAACGTGTTGATGTTCGTCTTGGATGAATTCAAACAGCAAAATTCATGACAGAAGTATGTTTCTGGATCATGAATAACTGCAGTCAGCCATGGTCCAGTGTTAGAAACTGCTGGTTTTCACTCAAATATAATTTCATCAGGCACCCACATAGCTTAGCGGGCTGAACAGGCGACCCATAGACAGGGCAATAGTCTATGATGCAGCAGTTATTTGTTAAAATCCAGCCCATGGCCATTTGCTGCATGTCATTTCTTTACTCTTCTACCCACATTTCCTGTCTCTCTCCACTCTCCTATATAATGAAGGCCAAAAAGATAATTTCATAATTCGGTCAGTGACTCGATACATCTTAGCAATTACCAATGTTTCGTAAAAGATGCAGGGAATATATTTATTGGACACAACTTGCTTAAATAAAAGGTTATGTGCAGGTGTTCAGTGCTATGTGGGTCTGTGGCGTTGATGTGTACGTGGTGTGAAGAGCAAAGCCTCAGGCATGTGCAGTCTAAGTGTGTAGACGTTTGTTGAAGGAAATGTGTACAGTGTGTTGAGTATTAATGCATGTATGTGTGGAGTAAGGTGACGCTGACAGTGACAGCAGCTTGCATGGTGAGAACAGTAAAATTTAACCTCCACTGCTGGTAGATGAGCAATGCAGCAGCACCTTATTAGTTTCTTACAAGTGCCTCACACAAGGGGAGGGTGCCTTTCGTTAAGTGAGATTAAATCACATGAAATGCTTCAGCAGCATGTCCTCCAGCTAAAAGCCTCCCCCCTCCCCCTTCCCACTTTAAAAATAGACAAATACATTTCAGAAAAGCTTTGCTCTTTTTGTTGGTGGCGGCTTGACAACCTGTTTTAACGTTCCAGCTGCATGACTGGGATGTCACAGCGTGTGGGAACAGGAGGACGTGCAAGGCGATGACGTTGCCCTTTTCCTGATTCCACACCCACCTCCTCTTCACCAGCTCACGACATGTTCTGAAGCAGTGCTGCTTTGCACCCGTCAGGGCCGATAACAGGCGAAGATGTGCTGAATATGGCACCATGGGATCCACAGCGACAGCCCAGAGAGACGGCCGACAACATCCCGCTTAGAGGAAAAACAGCATGACATCAATTCCACAGCAGAAAACACAAAATCTGTTGTGATTTTTTTTCTATGAGAGGCAAAAAAAAACAAAAAAACAAAGAGAGACAGGTCCTGTTGAATATACAGGACCTATATACAGCTCATAAATTAGATTTATTTTGATACAGTACATTTTTATACTCATTCCAAATGTTTAATAGTCCATAATGGAATTTAAATGTCAATTTCTGGGAATAATAATGTGTCTTGAGGAAAAACCCTGCACGCCTGAAGCACCATGAGTCTGTATAGTGTCTACTATGTACAATTACATACACTCAGTATTGTTTTTGCTTACAGTAGGTTGTACTGTACATAAATAAAACCCGCACATATCCCTCTTTACATTTGACTCTGCATATGTTTTCTTCTCACCGTGCACAGGTTTGTAAATCCTGAAGCAGAGGCACTGATTTTGTCCTTGTGTTGAGAGAAAATAATAAACCTCTGATGCATATGTTAAACTCTTCTCTTTCTTCCATTTTGGCAAAAGTCCAACAAGCAGGAAAAAATGAAAATAGTTTCATCTGAAATACTTTCATAGAAAAACATGGACAGACAGTTTGACATGGACGTTTCAGGAATAGGCAATACATTCATTAGAACATTAACCCATGCACATTACAGCAAAGATGGTTTTCCTATCAGGCTTACAGCTTTAAAGTGGATTCTGAAAATCTTTTTTATTTTTTGCTCAACCTTACGGATGGCATTAGGGGATAAAAGGTAAGTCCGTTGTGGTGCTGGCTCTTTGTCGAGCAGCTTGATGGGCTTGTGTGTGCGCCTACAGTTACAGTAGAGCTGTACAATGAAGGCAGACAAGGTGCTTTGTTGATCTGATAAACGTTGAGTATGTCTGTTTGTGCAGTGAAACATGAGAACTATATCAATGACCTTGAGAGAACACACGTAAAAGAAACTCTGAATGACGTAAACTCTGCTTGAAGTCGCAGCTGCAAAACTCGTCTTTGGCAAATGCAATTCATTGATAGTCTTATATTTATACATTCTGATGTTATGAAAACAATCCATTCCCAGTAGGCTGTAAAATAACTGTTGTGCTACTCCTTAGAGGCGCTGTGTGCAGCAATTTCAGTCAGCATGTAGACAGAAACCACTGTCAGCTGTGAACAGTATTATTACATCATTTTCCTAAATAAGTAGGAAAAGACAGACCGTTAGCCACATCCACGGTACAACAGCAGACACTGCTATCATCAAACATACAAACAAAATCCCTTTAAGCTCCAAATGATATTGCTTACTATCTTCATGCTGAGTGTCGATGTCTTCAGTGCAGAGAACAAATATATCTGAATTCATTTCCCTCTTTGAATTTTTACCATTTATGATGTGCTCACGTCAAAAACAATTACTGTGTTCCAGATAATTACGCAAATGTGATTTTTCGTTATTGTGAAGAGGCTTTTTGCTTAATTTGACTAAATCTGCCTTTTTACTATTGCAAAGGCCTATTGTGAGCATTATTTGGTAGCTTTGGAATATTTTTATTATTTAGAGGTGTAATAATCCCATTTTCTAGAATGTGACTGTTCCAGATAATCATGCAAGTCAAATAAAAAATAAACAAAGTTCAGTTTTACAAGTAAACAACACATTTATTTTATACCAACAAGTATATAACATGATAATCTTTATTTTTAAAACAATATTCAACAATAGTATAATAAAAACAACAATTTTAAACAATATTGAATAGAAAATGTGTTTATCACATGTTGATATAACCGCCTTTCTTCTGCAATACTTTAACCAGTCTAGAATCAACTGAGCATGTGAGCTTTTTGATGGTTTTACAGTCAATGTTCTTGCTTGTGGTCAATATTGCTCTCCAAAGAATGTCCTTAGAAGAAAACTGGCGAAGAAAACTTTACTCTTCTCTAGAAGAAGGAGTAAAAATTAACTCGGAAAATTACACCAAGTTCTTGGAACAAAATTTTATACCATGGTACAAATCAAAGCCTGCTGCCAGTTACAAGAAGAGCATCATCTTCATGCAGGACGATGCGCCAAGTCATGCCTCCAAGTACACAAAAGAGTGGCTGGCCAAGAAGAATTTCAAGGACAAACGCCTGATGACATGGCCCCCTGCTTCACCAGATCTAAACCCAACAGAGAATCTTTGGGCTAATTCTCAAACAGGAGTTGTACGCCAATGGCCGCCAGTTTTCTTCTAAGGACATTCTTTGGAGAGCAATATTGACCACAAGCAAGAACATTGACTGTAAAACCATCAAAAAGCTCACATGCTCAGTTGATTCTAGACTGGTTAAAGTATTGCAGAAGAAAGGCAGTTATATCAACATGTGATAAACACATTTTCTATTCAATATTGTTTAAAATTGTTGTTTTTATTATACCATTGTTGAATATTGTTTTAAAAATAAAGATTATCATGTTATATACTTGTTGGTATAAAATAAATGTGTTGTTTACTTTTAAAACTGAACTTTGTTTATTTTTTATTTGACTTGCATGATTATCTAGAACAGTCACATTCTAGAAAATTGGATTATTACACCTCTAAATAATAAAAATATTCCAAAACTACCAAATAATGCTCACAATAGGCCTTTGCAATAGTAAAAAAGCAGATTTAGTCAAATTAAGCAAAAAGCCTCTTCACAATAACGAAAAATCATATTTGCATAATTATCTGGAACACAGTAAATCTGAGTCACTGCCTCTCAATGTAAAACATTTTGTGAGGAACCAGGGTTCTTCAGGAGTGTAAATATGAAATTATGCAACTACACTGCTGACTGTGATTCAATGCAACAATCATTTACTGATGTGAAAATGGCACACACAGCACCTCTAATCTACATTCACCTGTCTGTCATTCATCCACATGTAAACACACACTCTCTCACACACACACACACACACACACACACAACTGACATCAACTAGTCAGCGCTGAGTGCAGTTTAACATGCGATAATCCTGCTTGTTTCCAGTTAGGCATCGTAGCAAATTCCATCATGCAGCTTCTATCCCGGCGTGTGACAATGACCGAGATCAGACCAAAGCTTTGGAACAGCTCAGGTTCAAGAACACGCTTTTCTCCTGACCTCCTTTTAAAGAACAGGATTCTTAAAATAGGAAACATTAATGAAAATCTGGGCTACAAACCAGAAAGTAACTTTAAAATCTGTTTATGGTTTATATGTCTATGATATTTAGAAGTGCCAATATAAGTAAGACAAATGAGTTTAGAGTGAAGTCTTTCCCTTTTCTTGCCTCTGAACTGTCACAGCTACAGTAAGAGGAGCTGGAGAGGCTTCAGAAGAACAAACAAAGCCAAACAGACATCTCAGGAGAAAGACTTTCACAGGAGACGTTACAGCATTTCCTCGTAGAAGAGCAGGTATGCCTGAGAGTTGAGTACCCTTGACTCCGGTACCGTCTGAACGGTGGTATCACTGACGTACACCCACTGGCCCTGGGAGCTGCTGCTGGCATCCCTCGCACCTGAACAACACACATCATCGATATTATGAGGCACAAAAGCTCAATGAGGAGTGTGGACGTCATTAAGAAGCAAAATCTGTCCTAAACCTGTCAAGTCTACAGTGAGAGGGTTCTCTGTTTCCATAAGAGCAGTGCTAAAACACTGCTATCCAGTGAGGAAGCTTCCACAAACATTTCATGCAACTTTATCCGAGTGCCACAAGGAAATCAAATTTGTCGATCAAACTGCAACCACTACCGTTAAGCAGTGAAGCCAGAGCATAAAACTTTAAATTTAAAATGAATTTAAACTTAAAATGTACTAAATTGAGCAGAAAATAAACATTTTCTGACTGTAATTTATTTAAACTTCATTAAATTCACACATTTAATTTCGCTTCCTGTACTGCCCGTGAAGGTGGCAAACAGAAAAGTGTGTTTGTTTTTGGTCCCTCTGCTCCATTTACATTCCTCCTTTTCCCAAATGTCACTGTTCTGGCTGAATGGATTCATACATTTGTTGTGAGAAACAATCAAGTTTGAAAACATAAGTTCACACACTTATGGTGAAGGCTTGGTACTGTATTTGACATCAACAGGATATGGCTTTATAGATGCAATTTTCCTGATTTTATGGTTTTATAGCATAGTACAAAATATTTGCAGCATCACAAATAAAAACAAGAGAGAGAGAGCAGCAGTCCTCCAAGGCTGATCATTTCTGATAGATAAGTCCTGATAAATCCTGGATTTGTAGTAGGATCACAGTCATGTGATCACGTCGTGTTCGCTTGTTGTCATGGTTACAGTGACGCCGTGCCGATATCTGGCAATGATACAGAAATATTTAACAAATCTGTAGATCCAGACTATGAGCTGCATCACTGCCAAAATCTGATCACTTGTGTTATTGCTGACCTTCCCTGAAAATTTAATCCAAATCCTTCGTCTATTTCTGAGTAATGCTGCTGACAGACAGACACACGTTTCTTGGCAGATAAAGACTTATTTCTATGTACTTAATTAAACTGAGAATATTGCACTTGGTTACCTGCGTGTTTTTGGGTAAAGCACCAAGAACAGACATCACATGATTAATCCTGTCTGTCAGCAGTCATTTCAACATGTTGGACTCCTGTGTCGTAACTAACCAAAGGCTCCAACTATAATATGTCACGTCTTATATTAGCTTGATCGCAGCAAGTACAACTGCTTCCTTGAGTTTTTTTTTAACTACCTTCAGTACTACTCTGTAACTCTAGACACTCTCTTTGAAAAGAAAGAAAAAAGAAAAGCGAAAACATGGCTCTACTGAACACAAAGACCTCTATTCATCCTCTGCTTTGTAGAGGATATATTCAAGGTTACAGGGAGTCAGGCCTTTGTTGCCCAAACACTGACTGCTTTCATGAACACACACAAACACAGAGACTATAAAAAAACAGACAGAAGGTTTTAATAGAGCTCAAGCAAGCTCACCCCTGACCTGACAGGTTCTTGTGGTGCTGTTCCGTTTTCCTCTGGGGAGCGCGCACTTTTACATATGCGGTGTAGTGTCCGCCACGCATCGAGCCGCTGTGCTCCACTATCCCATAAAGGCTGTAGAGGACACGCTCACCGGCTGCCAAGTTCTAGCAAAAAGGTCGAAAAAATAGATTAGCAAAAAGGGAAACAGGAGTAAATAAAAAAAGAAGAAAGATACATAAATGCAAGTGTTTAAGACGAGCACCAACCAAGGACATGCAAAACAAACGGAACCACTGAAGAAATATGGCGATAGTGACTTGTCAGTAAGAGTAGAAAAGGTTCACCAGTGGGAAGTTTAATCAGAAATTTGACATAGAAAAATGAAGAGTCAATTAAATACTTCTGCACTTAAAGCAGACTTGTGCCCTATGTTGGACTGATACCTTGCAGGAAGCAGAGCAGAATGGAGCCAGATCCAGTATGAGAGGAAAGTCAACATGGCGGTTCACCTTTCGTAGGTTCATCCCGGCCTTCAAGTGCAAAAAACACAAAAGAAAATTTTTAAAACACAGTAAAATCAACATTTAGGCTTGCAACAACCCGTCAGTGTCTCTGACTGGGATACACAGAAATATATTCAGAGTCACCGCTGAACATTCGTGGCATAAAACAGAGGCTGACGACAGGGAGAACGTGGCTGCCTACCTGGTGGAAGCGTTTAAGATGCAATGTGATGACAGGAGGCAGCGAGGATATCAGCATCTGTTTCCTAGCACTGGTGTAAATCTTCTCCATTTTCTTATCTGCGCACGTCACGCATAACACAAAGAAAAGTCAAAAAAGCTTAAGCAATTTCTAGAAATACAGAAACAGCAACTCATTACAGGATCGTAGGGACCTCAGGGCGCTTGGAGAAAACGACAACTGTAAAAACATAGTTATCCCTAATGTAGGCCTTCACTCAGACACTAGCAAGGACCTGGTCTGACATGCGTAAACACACACTGCAACCAGGTCAGGCATCAGTCAAGGATGACATGGTAGCTGTGTATATAACCATACTGGCAGCAGTAGGACTGTTTGCAACGTTGTGAACACACATTCAGACACTAGATAAAAAGACTGTACAGCAGCAGCATGTATGAATGTTTTGATACGTTTTCCAGAGAAAAAAATGCTGTTTGTTATAATCTATTGTAACTGGGATGAATTCAGACTGTCCACAGCCAACATGTTTCATGAAGGACAAAACTACCAACTCTGTAGAACTAGCTATTGGGTTTACACAGAATGTCGGATGTTCAAAGTGGATTTTGTGGCCAGTGTCTCTGTAACGGCTTCTTACGTCATGTCAGTCATTTGCAGGTCGGCTTTTTGCACTGCGGCTCCACATGCTTCGTCTTACCTGCTGAGCTGCTCTTGCGTACTTGCTTCTGCCTACGTTCAGTGCAGCTCTCACACAGCAGCTTGTTGTTGCCCATCAGCAGCTCCACAGAGGTGAACTGGTGGAGGCAGGACTGGATGGAGCACTCCTTGGAGCTGGGGGTGTAACTGTGGGACAGCACCTGGAACGCTCCCTGGTGGTGCTGATGGTGCAGGTTATCTCGGGTTTGTGTTTCTCCCTGCTCCTCAGGAGAACAGTGTGTGGAAGTGGAGCAGTCCCCAGAGCTGAAGCCCAGGTTGACTTTGGAAACTGCAGTAACCAGCTGCTCTACAGCGCCACCTTGCCTAGCAGAGGATGATGAAGAGGGGGAGGAGGCGGAGACAGGCGTTGGGGACGGCGTGAGGGTGGAAGTGGATGATGGGGTGGACATATGTCCGTGGCTGTGGCTGGAGGAGGCCCGTGGGGTCCACTCGCTCTCAGAGGCCTCGCTGTCAGCGTCGTTACTGCTGTCCTGAGCACCCGATTCTCTTTCGCTGCCATCTGATAGGCTGCCAGCAGCTGCCATTTTACAGACCGAGACGCCACGAGCTGATCCACCAGCGACCCCTTCGTCCTCCGGTCGCTCTGCACCACAGACTGCTCCTCTCTCCTCCACAGAACTGGAAGATCTCCTGCTCTGCTGCCTCTGTGGAGAAGCAGGACATGCATGTTATCTGCTTTTAGAGATGCAGACTCTGCTAACTTTACACATTGACAACTGCTGTAATGCTTATAACAATATTTTAAATGGCGTCAGTGTGAATATGAGCATTCACACTGCTAGTACAGTCGTGCAAAAGATTCCGAGAGTCTTCTGCATGAGATTCTCTGAAGATGCATGGGAAGAAATACTTTAAACTCCACAGTCCTCTCCCATGGACACCGAGGCCATCTCAACACTAATAGAGCTGCAAACACTGGAGCGACAGCAATGACTGCACACATCACAAACCCTGTTAGCTTCACAATCCACTGCAGTGAAGAACTGGAATTTATAAGCTACAATGTTTAGAGTAATGTTAACATTAACACCTTTGGCAGCTTCATTCACAAATGATTAAACTGCTATTTGAAGAATGTTCAATGTTTCTCAAAAGACTTTCTTCAAAAGAGTTTCATCGTTTTGTTTGTTGCATTTTTTAGCTTAATTTTCTGCCCTGAGCAGCACCGTGGTCTATGAGAAATCTATTTTAATACAAATGCTGACAAAAGTAGTTGAGGAAATGACAGTGAAAGTAAACTTGAAGAGTGAAGAACTATCATAACAGAAAATTGTGTTCAACAAAAAGCCCCAACAAAAAAGATAATGACTTTATGAGAAGCGTGAATATTAATAGCAGAGAGAGAATTACATTCTTATTAAACAAGATGGACAGTGACTATAATATTCAAACAGTCTATATATGCATACTACCTGTCCACTCAGCTTCCTGGTATTTCTGTTGACGGAGTGTGCTGCAGAAAGAACCTGGTCATTGTGAGCTCCATGAGTGTCCTGCTCACGGCTGCTCTTCCCCAGCCGACCAGGGTTGGAAGGTTTTGATATCTGAACAAAAACAAGCATCATGAGTGCACAAAGCTTTCGCAAATTACCGGTGGTTTTAACTGCTGAGCACTACTTTATTCATCATTATTCTTTTTGTAATTAAACTGCAATAATACATTTTGTAGCAGCTTACCCTCTCCTCTATGATGGGTAAAGAGATGTCTATGAAGGCCTCCTTTACTGTGGAGATCTGAAAGAGAATCAAGCAAGTCAGTGCCATCACATACCTTATTCTGTTCCTTCATTGCCAAAATCATATTCAACTGAGCTGCACATGTTCAGCATATCTAAGAAGAGATGTGGGAAGTGGCTGTTTCTCTGCTTTTTCCTCTCCAGCTCCACACCTGGTGCTCTCTTCATTCAAGGATATTCTTTAGTTTGCATAACGGGATTTGTTTTCTTAACCACCCCAAGCTTTCAGGTTTTACTGGAAATGCCTGCTGTAAACAATAGCTGTCTGAGCTGGTCTTTCAAGTATTTCTAGTTTGATTTTCCATCAACTTGTTTTCTGTTTTTTTTGCTGCTGGAAATGGTGTGGGACGTAGTTAAATAATTATTAAAAAGAAACTTCTGTCTGAATAGGCTGGTTGAAGAAAGTTTGTCAACTGATTCAATAACGTTCCGCTGTGGAAAACATACTGAGCTGTATCTGCATGGTTCACACCGAGTGAACTGGTTTAATTCACTCACAGACACTTACATGCTCACACTCCTCACACATAATCGTGTTGGTAAGCTCGCCTACGAAGATGCGGTCAACAAAGTTCATCTTCACGCCTTCCTTTCCATACGCTGTGGGGATAAAGAAAAAACATTTTCAATTATTTGCATAGAGAATTATGCTTCCTTACTAATTACATGACAGAAGTTTTGCTTAAGATTCTGTGATTGGTAAACACTCTAATTCAGCTGACAATGTGCTGAACTAAATAATTCTAGATTACACTACTTATAATGCCAATAAATACTACAAATAGACCTGAATAAAAGTGCAGATGTAGGGCCTTTTTTACAGCTGCAACAGCAAGTATTCTAAAGATGGTAGAATTATATATATCACAGGAAATGCATACAAGGCAATAAAATTAGGAGATAAAATAATCAAAATTAACAAGTCAAAAGATCAGCAGGTTCATAAATGATCTTCTTGATGAGATAAGACTAAAAATTTAAAGTGCAACCAGAAGGTTAATCTGACAAAGACCACAGTGTTCAGTGGCTGAGTTGTGTTTCCATTAACTGCCACAGGATGGGGCTATTGATCTGGGCCATGTGTCTGCGCTCATACCAACCTTTGACTTGGCGTTTGGTCTCCTCATCTGCCGTCTTCTCTGTGGGATTGTTGAAAGCCTTCAGAATGCCTGCTTTCACCCTCTACAAACACAAAATAATGCAACTCAAATTTAAAGTGATATTCACAAATGCATATTAACTATAGAAATTATACAACTGCAATTCATAAAAACATATATTTTTTCATTTCTTGAGTTGTCTTTATGACATCCATTAGTGATATATCACAATCTAGCCTACAGCTGAGTTTGACAGGTATACCCATTATAAGCATCATTAGTGTAAAATAATTATTGTGCTTGTCTAAAAACGTTAACGTGTAAATCTCTTAATTAACTGTGCATGTTTGTGTGTGTGTGCACATTTTTATCAGGCTCCTCTTATTGGAGGTGACATGGTCAGTGAGTGTGTTGGTGAGAGAGCTGTGAAGAGGCACAGCCACAGTAAAGCACCAATCAATAGATAATTGGCCATGGTCTATGTCTGAGCCGAGACCAGTCAGCCCCCATTGTCCCGGGACCCACGCACTGGACTGGCTATTTAGGTCAAAAAGCCCAGTTAATTCCAGCCCGGTCAGTCTGCACCCCACTCAGCCAGCACAGTCAAACCAGGCTGCAGCTCTCCTACTAATTAATTACCAGTAACCCCCATGCGCCCTCTGCCTCCCCCCACAGTAACAGCGTGCACTGTCCCACATGGGGGGGGGGAGTCGGGGCCATGAAGAGGGCTGCTGGTACAAGGGGTGCAGGGGTGGAAACTAAAATAAAGACGAGGCTAAGAAGGACAGTCCATGCCCTCAGAGAGTAATACCTACCATCTCAGCTAATTGGTGATAATTGACTGGGGCCAAATTAGCATATTCAGATCTCTGATACTAATTGCCAATCAACACAAACATTTAGGGCCTCGAAAAGGTTGTGATTATGCAAAAATACCAGTGCCTTCCCAATACACACACAAGATAGTGTGTATTTTAACTGCGCTGCTTTTATGTGTGACTTCCCACACATAAATTTGATAAATCCAAGTATTGATTACTCATTGTTGGTTTAGGAGCTGAAGTTTGCACCATATTTTTCCTATGTATGAGGAAAAAGCTATACTAATAACACTTCTACAGTAATTTTGGTTTCTTAGAAAAGTTAGTGACTGGAATGATGTCCTACGATGTTTTAAAAAATATGCCACTGTATCTCTGAATGAGCTGTATAAATGAGTTTCTGAGTGAATGAATAGAGGAGGCCATACCCCCTCCCTTTTTACCTCCTTGATTGGATTGGGAGACGGGCTGATGAGTGAGTGTGTGTGTGTGTGTGTGTGTCTGTGTGTGTGTGCAGGAGGGGGCCACGGGCGACCCTCAAGCACAATGGGACGGCCCTGGAGCTCATTCAGCAGCTGTGTGTTTCCCAAGATCACACAATGATGCCGGTCGTGCCACTTGCAAGTCCCCTAAGTGGCACAACTGTCTGTGTTCACAAGTTTGAATGGGAGCAGGGGGCCTCGCCTGTGGCCCCTCCTGGCCCGGGGCTGACCACTAAACACACCCGCTAACTTCTCCTCCTTGGTTCATGCAGCCACTGGTGGGGCCATGGGGGCCAGCCCAGCCCTCCAAAGGGCTGCTGTGGGGTCTCCTAATTGCTGTGTGAAGGGTTAGGGGGTGGGGGTTCTGTGTCCTTGCCAAAAACATGGCACCATAAGGTTTAAACACAAAAACTGGCTATCCAGTCAAAAAGATGACATTGGGTTATGTGAGTGCACACAACCACTCACAAAGACACAGCTGAGCATCTTACATTATGACAACAGTAATGTAGGATGGATTTTACGATCTTTACCAAATTACAGCAAAGAATATAGTGCACAAGTGGAGGGTTGACAAGACTGACAACAAATGCCAGTGACAAAAATGACTTGGCCATGTGCTGAGATGAATGGTTTTCAAAAAAGTACAGCACCTCAGATATATGTGTTTGATAATTCTATTATTGCTGCTAGAAATGTTCACAAAGCATCTACCAAAAAACTGAAAATACACCCTCAGTACAAGGAGTACTTTGTGCACATTTCAAGGATTTTTCCATCATTAAAAAGTAAAACTTAAGCAAACTTTGAAACTACATAACAAAACATCTTTTAACAAATGTATTGAAAAACGAAAGCACAATAGCCAGATACGTGTGTGTGTGTGTGTGTGTGTGTGTGTGTGTGTGTGTGTGTGTGTGTGTGTACATATGAGGTGTGTAAGCTCACTTTAGTTTCCTCTACTCGTATAGAGTCCAGTAGGTAGTGCAGAAGCTCCTGACTGTCTTGCTGTTGGTAGCCCTTGAAGCGTGGAGCTCTGCAAACAAAAACACAGAAGAAAGTGAAGAAAAATATAGGAACAGAAACTTATGAAAAGACAGTTAAGGAAAAAGGACTAGTTAAATAACACAAAGGCTGGAAGGACTCCTGAACTTAAAGAAAAGACTCATATTACAAAATACAAGCCTAAACAAAGTCAAGAAGAAAATTACCACACACACACACACAAAGCCTTTAGAATGTATAGAGAAAATGAAAAAGGTGGAATCTACCATTCCCTCTACCAAGGCCTTTTCACTGTTGTATCTGTTAAATCCTTCCTTCCAATGCAGCTTTGTGGCACACACAGTATTTCCCACTGTGAACTTTGTGTTGCTTCTATCACTGAATGTGTGCACCTCCACTAACAGTCACATAAAAACAAGAACAGTTTATAGATTTAACAAAACCAAACTGAACAATTTTGTGAAAGACCTTCTGGCTCAGTCCGGGTGCACCGCTGATGGTAACTGTGACAAATAACCTCTGCTTGAGTTGCACCTAAAAACGAGGTAAAAATCTGACTTACATAACTGCTACTAAACATTAAAATATTATGCACATTTAAAATAAAACCAAGCAAATAAACTTAAATACAGAATGGACTGCCTGTGCTTTAGGCACAGTGTAAACTCAGCGAGTTTAAAGCTGAAAGGAAAGCAAATGAGTGAAAATGTTCACCCGCTGCTCCTGCACGCTGTATGGTAGTGCAACAGTTTATACACAGAGACTGTTTTGATTTACGCATGCCATATTTGTCACAGATCAATTCTACTGATGTTAGAGGCCTCAAAAATTGTTGAAATGTCAACCATAGCCTAGCTCTTATAGTAGGACATATTTATACACCCATACACGTATAACCACACTTACAGGTAACTCCTGGGCCCAATATCAACCCTGTTTGACAGATTTTGCACTTTTTTTTTTCCATTTCAAGAGTCTATGACTGAAAATGGAGCAATTCAATCATTTGGATCTGCTGGAAATTAGGGGTGTAACGGTGCACGTATTCGTACCGAAACGTTCAGGACAGGCCCGTTCGGTTCGGTACAGAGGTGGACCGCAGTACGAAAATTTTAAGACTATTAAGAATGAACAGAATTGTTTTAATTGCAAAACCTAAAACTTCGTAGTGTCCACAGTTCCGGTGGATGTTCTCCGGCTCACAGTCGCGCAGTATTGCGGAACTAAAAACAAGTTGGAGTTTCCAGGGAACCACAGGATGTGACGGATCGTTATTCTCCTGTCGGAGCCATAGATATATATCTATGGTCGGAGCTTCATGGCTAATGCTAGCAACAACGAGAAGAAAGAAAGAAAGAAAGAAAGAAAGAAAGACAGAAAGAAAGACAGAAAGACAGAAAGAAAGACAGAAAGAAAGACAGAAAGAAAGAAAGAAAGAAAGATAGATAGATAGATAGATAGATAGATAGATAGATAGATAGATAGATAGATAGATAGATAGATAGATAGATAGATAGATAGATAGATAGATAGATAGATAGATAGATAGATAGATAGATAGAGAGAGAGAGAGAGAGAGAGAGAGAGAGAGAGAAAGAAAGAAAGAAAGAAAGAAAGAAAGACAGACAGACAGACAGACAGACCTTTATTAATCCCACAGTGGGTAAATTTACAGTGTACAGCAGCAAAGAAAACATTTCGAATAAAAAGAGTGCAGCACACAGTGCATATATATAAATAAAAATATTCTCTTCAGAAGAAGAAAAAAGCAGTATTTACAGCAAAATTTCTATAAAATTGCACAGCATCATTATTTACACTTTTTATTGCACAGTTTGTAGGTGGGTGAACTGAACTACTGGGAGCAGGTTTGATTGTAAAGTGTGACTGCAGCCGGAAGGAAGGAGCTGTAGTATCTCTCCTTTAGACACCGCGGGTGAAGCAGTCTGTCACTGAAGGAGCTGCCCACTGATCTTACTGTTTCCTGCAGGGGGTGGGAGGTGTCCTCCATGATAGACACCAGCTTTGTCATCATCCTCCTGTCTCCCACCACCTCCACAGGATCAAGGGGGTAGCCCAGGACAGAACTGGCTTTCTAGAGCTGGAAGACGCTCCGGCGTCATTAAAATCACCCATTTGGGATCACTTCGGTTTCCCAGAGAAGTACAAAAAAGTAGAAGAACAAGTGGACAAGACGAAAGCTGTATGCCGACACTGTGAAGCGGTCCTCAGCTGTGCATCCAGCAACACGTCAAACTTAGACACACATTAGAAAAAGCTCCTTCCAAGCGTAGCTATCCCCACTGCTAGGAAAAAACAGCAAACTGTACAAACAATGCTAGCGAAAACATTATTTCATCAAACCCTGCCGAGCAATTCACAACGTGCTAAAGCGATAGCCAAGTCCATGGTGTTTTCATAGCAGCAGATCTACGGCCATACTCCGTTATTGAGAACCGAGGTTTTAAACTTATGATGAAGGTCAGCTTACAGTAACTTAACATTATTACTGTGCTCTTTGCTGTAGATAAATGACAAGATTGTGTATTTTTTTTAGCCTACTAGTATATTTATACTGGTAAACAAGAGCCTAACTAAATGGTATTGTTTTTTTTTTAAAAAAAGCAATTACATTCAAATGTACAGGGTGACAAAAAAAGGGAACTTTTTAACAATCCAATAAAACCAAGAGTGATGGAAGAAAAATATTTTATTCATAGTAACAAACCTTAAAACATGCCATTGAAGAAACAATGATGGAATTTTCATTTTTCAAAAATGGCTTCCTGTAGATGGCGTCCTCCTGTACGAATACATTCTTGAAATCTACCTGGGGCTATCTCAAGAGTAAAGAGTACACGACTCGACCAAGAACTCTGTATGAGTTAAAACAGAGAATTCAGGATGAAATTCACAGTATCCCCGCTGAGATGTTGCAGTGGTTAATGAGGAATCTCAACAGCAGATTTCAAGAATGTATTCGTACAGGAGGACGCCATCTACAGGAAGTCATTTTTAAAAAATGACAATTCCATCATTGTTTCTTAAATGGCATGTTTTAAGGTTTCAATTACTATGAATAAAATATTTTTCTTCCATCACTCTTGGTTTTATTGGATTGTTAAAAAGTTTCCGTTCTTTGTGTCACCCTGTATTTCCTATTTTAGGTGATAGAGCCCTGTTATGAAGTTCCTTCTTGTCCAAACTTCAGCCAGAAAGTCATGCCAGCAGGTTTTTTTTCTCCGTTTTTGCCCTTAACTGAGAACCAAACCAAACCGTGACTTCTGTACCGAAATATGTACTGAACTGTGATTTTTGTGTACCGTTACACCCCTACTGGAAATCCTTCGTTCTTCAAGAAATTCAGTGCAGTTATGTGACAATCGGCATATGTCTGTCTGTCTGTTTGTCAGCAACATTACTCTAAAACAGACAAACGGATTTGGATGAAATAGCATCACAGCGTCACTGTAACCATGACAACAAGTGAACACTACATCAGCTGATTGTGATCCTACTACAAATCCACCACTGAGGACTGATCAGGACTTATCCATCAGAAATGATCCAAGGAACAGCTGATTAAATTGTGGGGGTGTTTCCATGTGCAATCAATTCCCATCGTCCTCTACACATTTAGGTCACTCGATTGGGTATCCGTACATAACGTACACGTGCAGAACAGACCTCTGTGCTCAGCGCAAGGTCATTTTGTTTGTGGGTACATCTGTATTAAATGGACAATTTCTGATCACCAACAACTAATAAACAAATATTGCATGTCTGACCTCACCTGTTTTTATTTAATTTCTGCCGATATTCAACCCTAAAAAGTAATATATGTTTTTGGGAGTAAAACTACAGAATTGCCAGGTCTGAAAACAAGCTCTGAAATTCAACCAAAATATTTCATAGAACTTAGCTTTAGGTTTAACATAACAAATAAATAAATAAATGTGGTGGGGCTCATGTTTTCTGCACTCCCTCTGGTTTGAAAAGGAATCACCCAGCAGGACTGATCTACAGCAAAGTTAAAACTGTACCATGCTGCCTGTCAGCCTAATAATTGCTGTTATTTTTTGCTGTGCATTTTGTTGGTAAACCAGGGAGGACCTCCACTCAGGCCATTAAAGCCAGAATGGTTAGAGGGGAAGCTCTCCTTGGGTCCGTCCCCTGGCTGTCCACTGTGAAGCAGATGTGAGGACAGATGTCAGGGGCAGATGGGCAGCCAAGGCTGGAGCCATGCAACCTGTTGGGCCGAGTCAGCCACATAACCACAGGACAGGTTGGTCCGACGGGCAACACACACTGAGAGGCCATCACACAAACGTTAAGGATGCTCAGAGGATGGAGTGAAGTGGTAGTGGGTTTACTGCTTTAACACTCCTGTGGAAGATCTTTGCTGGCACTTCAGCTCCTCAGACTCTTGTACAAACAGATTACTGATCGGTTTAAAGAGACAAAAGTTGTATCTGTCTAGGCTGACAACATGTTCTCAATAGCATACAGCCAGAACCAATATTACCATATATATTTGTCACAGTGTTTTGTGATCAATTATTGCCATTATTGTGATCCATAACACACTGACACAATCTCCATAAGTGAGGAAGAAAAGCCCAACTGCCTGCCCTCAACACAGGTCATAACCAGTAGGCCTGAAAAAGCCCAAAGTCACCCTCACACCTTCACATACTGACATGGTATGTGTCCGTCTCTTTTGCCCTTGTCGTACAGACACGATGAGGAAGATACAGTGCACACATGTCATTTAGTCTTCAGCCTTGAAAAAGAACACGAAGTAAAGGAATGTCTCCCTCGTGTTCCGCTGACGAGTCTGTCAAACAACTAAGACAGAGAGAAATACAAAGCAAACAGAGAAAGAAATGAGTATGATAGAAAGAAAAACAGAGAGAGAGAGATAGAGAAAAAATGCAAAGCTTGGTTAGGATCAGTGGGAATGAGGAGGTCTGGAAGCTCATCCCAGCGGAGAGAAGCAGAAGGGCCCTGTAGCACTGTTCTCAATCTGGCCAATGCAAACAGCTGCGGTGCTAACACAATTAATAGCCGGATGAGTTAGTACCAGACACAAGGCCACACAAGCTCCCCCCTCAAAAACACATGCGTATGAGCAACACAATACACCCACACACAGCCCTTATGATAAATCCATTCTGCTTTACTAACACACAGCCATAAAGTATAGAAATGTGACTCTACAATCTCTTCAGAAAAAACATTTATTGTACGAAAACAGCCACGCACAAGGCACATCCAACTTTTCTGAATACCCTAACAAGAAAAACACTATCTTGCTAGTCTGAGTATTTATTATTGTAATTATGGATTAAACAAACAAGTAATGTATCATTAATAACATCAAAGACATTTCCCTGTCTCTAAAACTACACAGCTCTTTGGTTTGTTTGTTTTTTTGGTTTGAGATATTTATTTCAAATATGTAAACACAAGTATCAGGTGAGCAAAGAATGGATATTAAATATCCATATATATACTGTATATGCATACACATACATACAAAAATATCTATACATACATACATACATACATACATACATACCCAAGACTGATATACACACATATCCATACAAAACAATTTCATAAAGCAGAAGAATTTTGCCACACTTCTGGACTAGATCTACATATAGGAGTGAGAAGAAGTGCGCAAACACTTATTTAATCCCACCCCTTTTCCATAAACTTCAACTCTTCAATGAAAACGTTTGAGTGTGACAGAATACAATGCTATGTGGTATCTGAAATTTAGATGACAATTATTTTGGACTCGATGTAATCCATAAGGAACGTAAAAAAATAAAACAATGACTAAACATATGTCATACTGAAATATTTGAATGTCGGTGAACCACTCTCAATTAACCCCATATTTAAGATATTATGTGGAAAACTAACAAAACTTTTAGTCCCATTGAAAGATCATTGAACAGCTACCTTGAAAAATATACAGTTAGTCTATCTTCTTATAATTTTCATGGCACCTTAAAATACGGATTCTAGTTTGGATTCATCAGGACACATTTATATTGAATATGATATTTTTGAAAAACTGACATGTAAGAATAAGAATTAGCCTCCTTGTTTCAATACATTCAAAAAGGTTTTGTTTCACCAGAAAACTTTAACTGAACTATGATCAGTTTGCTGCTGGTAAATCCAACGTTGTTTCAAGCAATGACATACATGATACTGCCCTCACTAGATGGAAAACAGTCTGCCTACCTTTAAACAATGTCTTTTAATTGACTTGTGCTAGTTACACAGGTTATAATTTCTATTATTGGAACATAAAGGAGCTATCAACTTTCCTATTGTAGGGTTTCCTACAGTCACAGGTAGACCACGGTGAATAGATGTGAAGTTTCAATCCCTGGACTGTAGTCTCTGGCTCAGAATAGGAGCACTTGCCAACATTTTTATTATTTTTTATACCAATGCTGAATATCTGCTGCTTCTTTTAATGTGTGTACTATATGTGTGTTCATGTAGGTGTGTGTGACCTAGATGCCAGCACTAGATGGAATCCATTGTCGTCCTCTGCTATTTCTATTAGGGATGAAAGGCTTCTGACAAGGCTTACTTATGAACAATATCTGAAAGATGTGGGCATGTGGACATTTATACACAGCACATAAATAGAGAAGAGACCCAGCGTACTTTTCTTTTTTTTGCAATACAAGAAAGTGTCCAGTGGCTGTCCTGAAAATTGAATCAGTCCTTGAAAGAAGCAGGTGTAGATGAATGCTTCTCTGTGGCCTTTTTGTCCAGCTCCTGCATTAGATATGCATAGAGAGTGCATCCCAGTAGACTGATAGAGACATAATAAGTAACATTCTCAGTAAATGGTGCTTTATAATGCTTTAAACCCTCAGACTCCAGGTGACCAGAAGGAAGTACATAAACATGAGACCTTAATTAAATGACATGCAGCCTACTTCTGACTCGCCACTGACTAGCTTTGTCGCATACCGGGTACAAGCCGGGACCCTCCCTGGCACCAGATACAGAGTGTGGTGCTGACCGTTCAATGCACATAGCGTGGCGCTGGTCCAAGCACAGACCAGAGCCCTTCCGTTGGCAGGAGGATGAGGAGGCAGGCTGTGGGGTACTCAGCTGGTTGAGGTCAAACGCAATAAGAACGCACGAGCAGAAAGGCGCACACGCTCACAAAAACAGGACTGAATAGGGCTCCAGTGCTGCACGTAAACACTCAAAGCGGCCCTGATCGGAGCCAGAAAGCCTCATTAACCCGTCTGTCAACATGACCGTACTGGGAAAGACAGTCAAAGAGAAATGGAAAAGCGCCGTCAGTCCCCACAGGTCAAGGGCAGAACCAACCCTTTTTGAGTGGCACATGTGAGGAAAGCAGGACATTTTCACAGAGTGCAGCCATCATAAAGGTAGCCACAATGGGGGAAACAATGCCCCAGTAAACAGGAGCAGTTCTTGACCTCGTCCCTTCATGTCAAATCTTTGGATCTAACTGAATGTAGACGAGGTACTGTGTGGAGGAGTCTAATAAAGAAGCATGCGAGAGCTCAGGCCATTTCAGCACAGAATACTGGAATCATGTACATCTTGTGGATGTCAGAGAGAATCGGCATATAAGGGAATAAAAGCACCCGGATTTTATAAGGCAATCACAACCTTGAAGAATAAAGTGTGGTCTCATTAAAAAAAAAATCTACAGCCATCTTTTGATGAACCAGAATATTCTAACATTGCTCAAACAAGCACAACTGCACAGAATCACAAGTGAGACTTAGAAACAGTTGTGTGCTGTTTTCTACTTAAGCACTGCGCTTCAACGTCTTGGCTTCATAGACCAGCAGAGAAAGAACAAGCAGACAAACTCTTTAATACAGTCTAGGAGGAGAGGAATTTCATGTGACAGCTAAAAATATCAATCTTCTATAGAGTACAGCTAATTTTGGTTATCAATTAATTTGACATATTTTCTTTGGAATATCTGCTTTAAAGCTTGGCTCATAAATGGGCAGATAATGACCTAAAAAGGCCATCAAAAGCTTTCACAGTTCAAGGTGACATCTCTGAGATTGCTTGTTTATTCAGACAAACAGTCTCAATGCCAAAGAAGATCAATTTACAGACGTCACCCTCCTCCGCCCAAAAACACAGAAAAACTCAAAACAAGAAACTATGAGGTTTTTTCCAAAAACTGTTAGAGAACCAAGTATTTTTCTCAGTATTTTCACAGTCTTCACCTGATGCATATTTTTTGGTGTGAAACAAGTTCACTGAATTTGACATTTGCTCAGTGTTTTTGTTCTTCGCGTTCAGCTCTCAGGTCACACTACTTGGAATCAGGAGCTCCATTCAAGAAATTAACAAGAAACAAAGAACAAATCCAACCCTGCAGAGTTTCTGGAAAAAAATGGCAAGATCTGCATCGTGTTATATTCACCTGACAAGCTGCAGTTCCTGTAAAGATGTATGGATGAAAGCAAAGAAAGTAAGAACAAATAACTGGCACTGAGTTCTGTTTTATTAAGATTATTATAATAAGCTTATTTAATTAACTAGTCAGCTGTCAGATTTCTAGCTAACTGATACGACTGTAAGGATGTAACTATGCTTATAAAAAGAGAGGCAAAATCTTTATAGAGAAAACGCTTATTTCTTCATTTTTTGCTCTTCTGAGGCACTGAAAACAATGTGCAAATGGAGCAAATCTAGATTTCTGCAAACAGAGAATGGATGCACTAAACACAGACTTTATGGCCTTGATTAGTTCACATGTGAAAAGCAGAGTATGGACAATGGGTGCTGAGGCTGAAACTCACATTTCTCTATTTAAATGCATGCTAGTGGAATAGATTGGCCCACCTTGTATTTAGTCATGTATGAGTGCATGAAGGTGTGTGTGATGCTTGCTGTCTGAACGCACAATTGCCTGCATGTGTGTTGCAGGCTGAGGTGGCAGCGCACACACACACACACACACACACACACACACACACACACACACACACACACACACACACACACACACACACACACACACACACACACACACACACACACACACACACACACACACACACACACACACACACACAGCAGCCAGTCTGATGAAAGCTAGGTACCAGAATAACTGTCAAAGCCGCACCAGAGACGTACCCAGTCATCCGACATCAAATGCCCTGGTCACCCACCTGCACGGCTAAACAGTGCAGAACCCCCACCCACTCCCCACACACACAAACAGAGTGGACCCAACCAGCAGTGTACCATGCTCAGCAAGAAGTCAGCCAACCAAATATTCACACTGTTCATGAAAGGGAACGCAACAACAGAACAGGCTGTGTGTCCGCCTGTCACACAGTCTGTTGGGCCACGCTCTGGATCAAATACGACACAGGTGGCACAGCGGTGTGGCAAGCAGCACAAGAGCCGCAAATGGATAGGTGCTGCTGGACATTTGGTAAGGTACAGTGGCTTTAGTGTGCTTTGTGTATGTTGAGGGTGGAGTGGGTGAAAGGCACTCGGCTGGGACCAGGTGCTACTTGGCTGGTTTAAAGTGTTCACCGCTGCAGTAAAAGGATGCAAGCAGGTGAAAGCTGCGACTCCTGTGCTGTAAACTGCAGTGGTGGTGATGGAGAACTGCAATGCTAACTGTTACGGCACAGTCTTATGACTTCTCTGATCAAATATGTACGGGTATCTGAAGCTGTTGTATCATCATTCCACAAACTGAATTTAAAAAGAAATATATAATCGCTGCTCTAACTTACTGAAGTTTTATCAAATAACCAATCCACAGCATCCACAGACTCGTAACATCACCAACACAAAAGATAAAGTTTTAAAGCAAATGAAAACAGTTCCAGTCCCACTAACAACGGACATTATTTTACTATACAGTTCATGTTTTCTTGAGCTACTTTTATAGACAGCAAAACTCTGAATTAGCAGCCCTGGCTAGCTGCCATGCATGAGGGCACAAAAGGAGAGGCTGTAGTATGAAAAGAAGTGGTAGTTAATATGAAGGGTTACATCTTACTTCTGGCAAAGCTGGTTGAAGAGGATTTTGGGGTTGATGGGACCTTTTCCTGACTCTTTCATGCTCTGGAGGAACAGAAACATTGCAGCAGTCAGCGGCTCTGGACTGGGCAGCGCTACTGTCAGCTGGCTCTGGAATACGAAGAGACAAAATGAAAACAAACTTTGAGTTATGGCAGAAATCCTGGAGGGAACACAACAGCAAAGCAGTATTTACGCTTACTTTCTATGTTACACATTCAATTTTAGACATTTCTCTTAAACATTAGATTTTTACATGACCTTTTTCGAACAATTATAGATTTTTTCCATTTATGTGGTCATATATATATATATATATATATATATATATACACATGTGGACAAAATTGTTGGTACCCCTCAGTTAAAGAAGGAAAAACCCACAATTCTCACTGAAATCACTTGAAACTCACAAAAGTAACAATAAATAAAAATGTATTGAAAATCAAATAATCAAAATCAGCCATCACTTTGGAATTGTTGATTAACATAATTATTTAAAAAAACAAACTAATGAAATAGGGCTGGACAAAAATGATGGTACCCATAACTTAATATTTTGTTGCACAACCTTTTGAGGCAATCACTGCAATTAAACGATTTCTGTATTTGTCAATGAGCGTTCTGTAGCTGTCAACAGGTATTTTGGCCCACTCCTCATGAGCAAACAGCTCCAGTTGTCTCAGGTTTGATGGGTATCTTCTCCAAATGGCATGTTTCAGCTCCTTCCACATATGTTCAATGGGATTCAGATCTGGGCTCATAGAAGGCCACTTTAGAATAGTCCAACGCTTTTCTCTCAGCCATTCTTGGGTGTTTTTGGCTGTGTGTTTTGGATCGTTGTCCTGTTGGAAGACCCATGACCTGCGACTGAGACCAAGCTTTCTGACACGAGGCAGCACATTTCTCTCCAGAATGCCTTGATAGTCTTCAGATTTCATCTTACCTTGCACACTTTCAAGACACCCTGTGCCAGATGCAGCAAAGCAGCCCCAAAACATTACTGAGCCTCCTCCATGTTTCACCGTAGGGACAGTGTTCTTTTCTTCGTATGCTTGGTTTTTGAGTCTATGAACATAGAGTTGATGTGCCTTACCAAAAAGCTCCAGTTTGGTCTCATCTGTCCAAAGGACATTCTCCCAGAAGCTTTGTGGCTTGTCAACATGCATTTTTGCAAATTCCAGTCTGGCTTTTTTATGAGTTTTTTTCAGCAGTGGTGTCCTCCTTGGTCGTCTCCCATGAAGTCCACTTTGGCTCAAACAACGACGAATGGTGCGATCTGACACTGATGTACCTTGGCCTTGGAGTTCACCTTTAATTTCTTTGGAGGTTGCTCTGGGCTCTTTGGATACAATTCCAACGATCCGTCTCTTCAATTTGTCATCAATTTTCCTCTTGCGGCCACGTCCAGGGAGGTTGGCTACTGTCCCGTGGGTCTTGAACTTCTGAATAATATGAGCCACTGTTGTCACAGGAACTTCAAGCTGTTTAGAGATGGTCTTATAGCCTTTACCTTTAAGATGTTTGTCTATAATTTTTTTTCGGATGTCCTGGGACAATTCTCTCCTTCGCTTTCTGTTGTCCATGTTCAGTGTGGTACACACCTTTTCACCAAACAGCAGGGTGACTACTTGTCTCCCTTTAAATAGGCAGACAGACTGATTATGAGTTTGGAAACACCTGTGATGTCAATTAAATGACACACCTGAGTTAATCATGTCACTCTGGTCAAATAGTTTTCAATCTTTTATAGAGGTACCATCATTTTTGTCCAGGCCTGTTTCATTAGTTTGTTTTTTAAAATAATTATGTTAATCAACAATTCAAAAGTAATGGCTGTTTTTGATTATTTAATTTTCAATAAATTTTTATTTATTGTTACTTTTGTGAGTTTCAAGTGATTTCAGTGAGAATTGTGGGTTTTTCCTTCTTTAACTGAGGGGTACCAACAATTTTGTCCACGTGTGTATATATATATATATATATATATTCATACAACAGTTATGAATGATAATTGCAAAATTAGTGATGTAGAACAATGGATTTTTCCAGATATCTGAGATGTTGACACTTTCCAACTCTTTGGTCAGTTGCTGATAATGATTTCTGCAAATATTTTCACAGCTCAGTGCAGAGAGCATCAGGTCTGTCCTGCAGATTCACAGGACAAAACAGTAAAACTACTTTAAGTTGCATGTATAACATCCCAGGTATGTTTACAACATTTTCAAACAAAACTAAACTTTTAATCTGACATAATATCAGTGTTAATTCTGGGATGATTCTGAGTATTTTAAAGTTATTATTAGCCAATGACAAAAAAATCATTGCACATCTCTCTTTAAATACGGGGCAATTTGCATTTGTTTATCAAATGCTGAAAGACTTCGTAAAGGAGCAGAACAAACTACAGCAGACTGTACCAGATTGGTCTCAACAGGGGGGCAGATCCTTAGTTTGTACCCTTTCTCCTTCACTTCCTGGATGAGGTCAATCAGCATGTGTGTCTGGGACAGGTTCTGTAGGGACAACAGAACTATTCAGCAAAGCCCAACAAGGAAACATAACAAAGTGAACGAGAAATCATAACAAACACAGCCATGAAAATGTATCTGCACTTAGCTTGTGGCAATACAATGTGGTCAATTAAAATACCCTCGTGAAATGTTATCTCCATTTTAGTAGGTTTTAGGGAACTTGTGGTGAGTTCATTATGTTGACAGAGGATTTCTAAATCATCCATGATCTGTGAGTTTCAAATGTAGAGGAGATCCTCGGCAAAGACACAGCCTGAAGCAGTCATTGTCCCTTCATGTTAGAGAAGCATCTTTTTCTTCCCTTTCAAGAGATATTTGTTTTGTCACATCCTGGCAATACAGACTGTTGCTATGGAAAACCCACAATGAGGCAGGCATTGTGAACAC
Organism: Acanthochromis polyacanthus; assembly: GCF_021347895.1. Lineage (NCBI taxonomy): Eukaryota > Metazoa > Chordata > Actinopteri > Pomacentridae > Acanthochromis > Acanthochromis polyacanthus. Next base: position 1,308,249 of record NC_067124.1, on the reverse strand, counting down.
AGACACAGCTCATCCTCTGACAATTATGTGTTTTCACCAGAAAGATTGCAATTTTCAAGGAGACAATACAAACAGACAGGGAGAGGGAGGGAAAAGCATGTAAAGCGCGCTCACTCGAATTTCAATCAACGAGGAAGACCCCGAGGGTGATTAACAAAATGGCGGAAAAAAACAGCTTCATTGTTGAAGAGGCATGTCAGTTTGCAGTCACCATGACATGACCAGAGAACTACTGAGGACACTCTATAGCTGTGTTGTGTTGTGAACGTGCTCTGCACCAACTGAGTACCACTCGTGTACGGGCAGGTGAATGTGTCCAAGCCAGCACTGCATTTACTGCTGCACTGAAAAAACTACACAAAATGACCTGCGTATTCTCACAGCCATTGTAAGACCCTAATCTGGTTTAATACAGAGCAGACTCGTAAGTAGAAGCACTTGAACAGGACTGAAAGGGCGTACGTATTTGTACTGTTATCTTAGAATAGAAATCATTGTAATTCATTAGGCTAACAGTGCCGCTGGAGATAACGCAGTAAATGCAAACAGGTCGCTTACATTAAGAGATCCACTTAAAACTTTGTGCTTCAGCTTTAGAATGACATATTCATACTAATCACAAATACCTTATTCTACCCCTTCAAAACACCCTGAACAATGCAATCACAACATTTGATAATGTACAATATAACACTTTCTAAAATTGAGGTTTCTAATCTAACATTGAACAACCACGGGTAAGAACTGGATTGAAACAAAGGGCATTAACAATTAATGATAATAACGTTAGAATCAGCAGTACCAACCTGCATAACAGCATTGAAGAAGCAGGTGTTACCAAGGTTATTGATTCCCTTAACAGGAACCAAAGTGCTGTTGATCCCTGAACTTTTGCCTCTGGGCGGGTCAGCATAGTCTGATGGTTCCTCTCGCAGTTTGATGATCTTGGGTGATGCTGCTGGAAGACAGCAAAAACAGAAACATAATACATTTAAAGAGATACACCGCAAGAATGGAAGTTTTAGTTACATGATAAACTGCTTGGATGGTCTTTGAAACTGACAAAAGATCCAATTTCTCAACCCTGACTTGACTTCTACTTTGAGGTTATTTTTAAGTCAAGCTTGAAGCTGCAGCTAAGGTGGCGCTTGGTCTGAGACTGGGAGCGCCAGTCGGCCTTGCAACTGCTAAAAAATCTGCTTGTCTTTAATTGGGATTGTGACAGAATACTGGAAAAAAGGGCTTAGCCTTGAAACAAGACTGGGGCTGGGAGCAGGGTGCTGTGACGGCAGCTGGAAGGAGAGTTGGGTCATTTGGGAAAGCAGATGACAGCTGTAGAAGTTTCCGCTGGTTAGTGAGGGAGGTGGGGGCTGGGGTTGGAGAGATGGCTCTCCAAAGCCAGCTGTTACTCCTGATCACCAAAACTAACCTTCAGCACAAACTAAGACACAGATGGTCAGAATCTAGCAGCAGCATAGAGACTGCTGGGGACAGACTGGGTACTGTAGCTGTGTGAGCTGACGGCGTTTCAGCAGATAACAATGAAACTAACACCATGACAGCTGAACAATAATATGCTACTGCCGTGTGGTAGGAGCCACTGGTGAGCTAACTCACAAGGATGACATTAGATGAATAACTGTTCCACTAGATGGATCAGTAACTATACAAATAAACATCTAAATTTAAAAAAACATGCCAATAGCTATTTTGTGTAAAGTTTTGTTGCCATCTGGAAACAAATGTAAAAAACAGCATACCCCTACATTCAGGCAAGTTACATTAGAGGGTGCAAAATGACTCAAGATGATGATATAAAACTCAGCATCATGCAGGGCTCCACAGTGACTGAGAAGCTCAGTACTGGTGCATGATCTCTCTGAACTCTGGTACAGCAGACAGTACCTTACTAACATCTACAGAGATGTCACATGTATAGAAAGAAGTCCACACTTTACATTTACAACATGCCACTAAAAATCAACAGGATATCTGCATGTAGACATGACTTGCATAAACAATAAACGAATAACAACTCCCAAAAATGACCACTTCTAAATATCCTGGGTGCTTATGTCAGCATCAGAGTACAGAGAGGGAAGAGTGAACATTTCTGCTTCTGCACAGAGCAAACATGGAATGACTATGCTATACCATCCACTAAATACCGAGTAATACGCACTAAATACCGAGTAATACGCACTAAATACCGAGTAATACGCACTAAATACCGAGTAACACGCACTAAATACCGAGTAACACGCACTAAATACCGAGTAATACGCACTAAATACCGAGTAACACGCACTAAATACCGAGTAACACGCACTAAATACCGAGTAACACGCACTAAATACAGAGGAACACGCACTAAATACCGAGTAACACGCACTAAATACAGAGGAACACGCACTAAATACCGAGTAACACGCACTAAATACCGAGTAACACGCACTAAATACCGAGTAACACGCACTAAATACCGAGTAATACGCACTAAATACCGAGTAATACGCACTAAATACCGAGTAACACGCACTAAATACCGAGTAACACGCACTAAATACCGAGTAACACGCACTAAATACCGAGTAACACGCACTAAATACCGAGTAACACGCACTAAATACAGAGTAATACGCACTAAATACAGAGTAATACGCACTAAATACCGAGTAATACGCACTAAATACCGAGTAATACGCACTAAATACAGAGTAACACGCACTAAATACCGAGTAACACGCACTAAATACCGAGTAATACGCACTAAATACAGAGTAATACGCACTAAATACAGAGTAATACGCACTAAATACCGAGTAATACGCACTAAATACCGAGTAATACGCACTAAATACCGAGTAACACGCACTAAATACCGAGTAACACGCACTAAATACCGAGTAACACGCACTAAATACCGAGTAACACGCACTAAATACCGAGTAACACGCACTAAATACAGAGTAATACGCACTAAATACAGAGTAATACGCACTAAATACCGAGTAACACGCACTAAATACAGAGTAATACGCACTAAATACAGAGTAACACGCACTAAATACCGAGTAACACGCACTAAATACCGAGTAATACGCACTAAATACAGAGTAATACGCACTAAATACAGAGTAATACGCACTAAATACCGAGTAATACGCACTAAATACCGAGTAATACGCACTAAATACCGAGTAATACGCACTAAATACCGAGTAATACGCACTAAATACAGAGTAATACACATGCAGATGGCTGAAAAATAAAGCATACATTCCTACTGTTTCAGCGATAGTACCTGAATGGTGGGAATGAATTGTATTTTGATAAGGGATTTATTTAATCTAATCAAGGTGTGATCTTATTCAAAGCAATAGTGTAGCCTGTAATATTTTATTTTCTGGTACATATTTAATCTTGCTTGTGCCTATAAAACACATAATTAGGTATGTCGTAAAGACTGTAGATCTAGTTTCTGTCTTTGATGATTAAAGTCAAAATAAACCTGCAACGACATTTAGAGATAGGCGATCTGTTACTAGAGGAATTTTAGAATATTTCTCTATTTTTTTGGCAGTACTGTAGAAGCGAACAAGAACATTTTCTACTGCTATGATCAAGTCTGCATTCAATATGTCAGACTGTGGTCAAAAACATCCAAACACTGGATAGTAAGACAGGACACTGGATGTATGACATTATGCTTTGAATGCCGTCCAAAGTTTACTGAGGGAGCTGAGTTCTTTTCTGCTAGTCAGTCTGTTTTGGCTGTTGGAGGATTCTTGTGTACATCAACACAGAAAGGCTGCACAACGTTCACTACACTGTCGCAACTACAACACCATACATGATGAAAAAACCCAAATAGTTCATTGGTGTACTATTAGAACTTTGAAGCAAAAGAATAATTGTTTTTTTTAATATTTACATTAGATAAAAAATATTTTGCCATTAGAATTCATTCATTGTCATTAGAATGACTAGTAAAAATATAGAATTGTATTTAAAAGCTCACTGAAAGCTGTTCTTGGATAGAAACTCAAACTTGAGGTTCTTCTGTTAAAAGATATAATGAGAAATTTCAAGATAAAACAGCAAATCCTTGCAGGGACAAAGAACAGAACCCTAAGGCCTAGAAGCTGTAGAGAAATCAAATAAATGTCTGGAAGTACAAAAAGTGTTTGGTTCATGAACACTTTACAAATATAAGCCAGTCAAGAGAGCAGGCTGGCTGAGGGGTCACTAGCCTGAACCCACCTATGCCCACACAATGGAAATTCAACTGAACCAGAAACCTTCACAAGAACCTGCACCTTTACTCTCACCGTTCTTCGTCTAAACACACAAATGGCCTTGCCTCTGCACACATTCAATTTATAGAACCACTACTTGTGCACATCAAATTTATTGAAAAAAGCTATTCAACCTACAGCAGCGGTTAAGTCCGCTGCTGGCCGCTACCCAGCGAGCTTTTCCTCCTCAAGGCCAAGGACACTAATGTTAGAGTCCTGGTCACAGGCGCTGGAATGTGAACCTTGGACATCTCACACGTGGCCTGACAATTTGCATTTTATATTCTATCAAAACCACTAAAAAGAAGACTAAGGAAAAGGGCAAATTTTCTTTTAAACAGATTTGAGGAGAAAACCCACAACTACTTGAACATGCAGACACCTCACACACACAGAATATTATCTGTCTTTCTCATGTTCTCTTGGTTCTATCAGCAGTGCGGCTGTATATTTTCATTTTTTTATGTCCTGTAGTTTTGGGATCAAGAAGGTAGGGGTGAGGTTCAGCTTGCCGGGACAACATGCTGCTGATGCGCTCCACCCAGTGGTGCTAAATGCATCTGGCCCTCTGTGCTGGCAACATCTGGAGGCCTATTTTCATCGTCAATATGCAGCCATAAGGGAGCTCCCATATGTCAACACACACAATGCATGGAAAACAAGTGGAGATGAGGAAGGACTTCAGCCTGATCAGAAAAAACAGACACTGTGTTTTTGATTTGGTGTGAAAATATATGTTCATCCAAGTGTGGACAACTAAGAGAAAGTACATAAAGTGTGTAAATGAGTGTGTCAGCTTGTTGAGACTCAAAATCAACAGACTTGATGCAACTTGAGTGTAAGCGCTGTGACTGGCACTGAGGCTGAGAGAGAGCAGAGGAATGAAGAAACTAAGTGGGCGGAATGGGGATGCCGATGGACACACACTGCATCTGGGACCGCCACCCAAGGTAAACAATGTTCAGGGAGCCATCTGGTTGAAACTGGAGGGAGGGGGGCAGAAGAGGGCAGTGTGGGGGGGCAGTGGGTGGAGGGAAGGTTTGCAACGAGCACAAGCATATGGAAAGGCAGATTTTTCCTCTCCCTGCAGCAGTCAGCGAAGGCAAATGTCAGCATGCGCTGCGTCCACGCTTGACTGTGCTGCACTCGGCACCACCACCTGGCCCTCCTTGCTCAGCCACCGAGTGTGGGCAGCAGTGACACTGTGGAGCCTCTCCCCAGGGCAGAGGAAAGCATCACGGTGCTCAAGCCCATCCACATGCACGCATGTACACCAACACCTCCTGCACTCCCTGCTCATTTTCACACAAGAGATATACAAAGAAGCATGGGACTTGTTTCCTTTCACAGGACATAGTACGAGCACACTTTTGAAAGAGAAAATATCTAAACTTTCCTGAAGTCTCTCAAAAAATAGACTGTTCAGTCAAGTGTGCATTGTTTTGACATTTTGTCAAGCGACAGCAAGGCCAACACCAGATATACAATCAATATACTCAAGACACAAACAGGATGTGATTTCAAAGCGACTCTTTACAGCCTTCGTAATGTGCTTCACAGATGAGCTGAGACTGTCAAATCGTGGCCAGTGGGCTTCATCCATGCATCTATGTTCACTTACAGCGCAGCAGCGTGGAGGGCCGTGGCCAGCTCACTTCATGCAGAGCAGGCAGTCAAGAGGAAGGCCAAGCAACACCAAATGTCTTATTAATTCGCTAATTTGTTGTGACTGCAGGGCATGAAAAGCCTGTTTCCTTGCCATCTGAGGCCAAGAGAGCCCAGCGCCATGTTATGCACAAACACACACACACACACACACAGATTTTGCTACCCACTATCTGGCCTACTTTCATGTGCGGTGGTGGGAATAAAGACAGAATCACTCTTGATTACCTCCATGAAAGCACCACCAGGGGACAAGCAGCTTCCTGGCTACTGACTCAGCAAAGCTAAAGTGACAGTAAACTAAAGACTATGGTTTCCAAAACCATCAACCAGCAGCAGAAAACCAGTTAAATAAAGGTGCAGTATTCTACAAAACCACATCTTCAAGTTCAGCCTTTGGCCAGGGTCTCTCAGGGGAGGAGAAGACATCAGAAGGATCATTCTCAGGAAACTGAGCCCAGAACCGAAGTGAACTAAATGTGCGCCTTCAGAGAGAACGTAATGATTCCCCATAGAAAAGCATGTGGAAACCTTCCCACATCTCCCACAGTGACAGCACTCTATTCGGCGCTACAAAAACATAAATTTTGATGATTTACTTAAAATCTAAATATGTCAAGGAGAATTTTTTCAAAAACCAGAAAGCATTTCCTTGTTCCTTTACTGCGACACGTAGCCCTACTGACAGCACTAAGAAGTTTAAAATGAGCGAAACAAATACTGACACTACTATGAACTGAAAGCTGTTACTATGGAGTGTTGTTCCATAATTGTAGCTGAAAAACTAAACACAACAGGGGAAATGACAAATTACTGTATTTAAGCCCTTTTGATGCATTCCAGCTGATGTAACTGTAACGTGCTGAGTCTGAGCACACACATCACTGTTCATGTTTGCTTGTGTAAAAACACAGACAGGGAGCAAGAACATGTTTTTTAAAATAGTCATTATTATTTAGAAAACAATAGGTGTGTTCTATGCTGTGTGTGGCCACATAGCGATCTCTTTTGAAGTGTTGGTTGTGTGAAACAGTATTTTTCTCAGCCATACAACCCTCTCACCAGAACCCAATCCTGCTTAATATGAGGGGTAAAAAACAATCAGATTTTAAATACAAGACCTTTAGTAGAAAATGCTATAAAATATTTTAATATAGAAATTTAGAGCTACTGCTAAAGAGCTTAAAATACCCAGATAGAAATGTGGTTTTGACAAACCACACACATTTAGCTTCACTGATTTATTTGCTTTTTTCTTTCTTCCTCAGATTCACTGAACAGATGACAAAGACTACATGGTCACACAAACAGCCTTTGTTATTGATCTACTAGAAAGCAACTAAGTGTAAAGGGAATGAAAACACTGGTAAGCAATTTAATAATATAACTACAGAACAAAGCTAGAAACTATTGTTTGATTATGTTGCCTGTGTTTCTAAATGCTGCAAAAGAGAACACAAGAACAAACACACAGTATAGTAACATACATATGACGGCAACACAATTACACAGAGAAACTGATTGACAACAATCACTATTATAAAACAAGAAAGAATTAACAGATTCCAATGAGAAACAAGCTCTGACGTCTATTCAAAACCAACATTTTAATTTGCTTCACAAAGACTCCCCAGCTGTGTTACGAGCTGGAGTCTAGCTCCCTGAGGTCAATTTGCTTTTTACTGGGACTTTGGCACTTGAGCTGAAGGCCTTGATGGTGAGAGAGCACAGTTAATCGACTTTCTTTCTTCCCTGAGCTGTTGTTGTACAAAATTATTATAGATTCTGAAAAAAATCCTTGCCGGGGCTCTTTTGTGCTCGAGGTCTATAGGAAAACAGAGTACAACAGCAGCTTCTTGAGAAAATCTGGCCTTCACACTGGAATGCAATTTCACAAGCTTCTCAACGCCTATTTTGCTGCAACAATGGCTGCCCGTTTCTATACCCATTTGGCCGACCGGTGTGGAACAATTGAGTGTTAGGAAAGGTGACAGGTAATTTAAAGAGGCAAAGCTGTAGGAGGGCTGTAGGTTGCAACTGTCCAGCCTGGAAAATAAAGTCCCACCAACAGTGGACCCTTACCTGGCAGCATGCACTCATCGTATACAAACATATCCAACAAAACACACACAAACTGCTCCAGTATAGTCTTTGCTTAATTGGGTCAATAAACTGTTATGCATAAGCTGATCTACAAGTGCTGCATGTTGTGTTTAAGAAGCAGAATTACTGGCAGAACAGAGAATGTAAGGAACAGTAATGGTAACATTTGTAAACCAACTGTATGTCTAATTTCTGTATACTTCTGTTCATTTGTTGACCCTATTTGTATGTATTTGTACCGTAAGTCTGCATGCCTGAGTGTAAGTGAGTAACACAAACTATATGAGGACTTTCAAAACACCTTTTACTTTGTGAAATCAGAAATTCCTCAGGTATGTAATGTACTTGAAAAATGAAAGTTATTCAGATTTACTATGCCAGGAAGAGCTTGTCCTCTGTGCTGCAAAGCATACACTGTACAATAAGGATCCAGCTAACTGTATCAGCCTGAGCCTTAAAACCTTCAGTAAGCGCATAGTACAGACTGGAAGGAAGTGGTGCATTTGCTTGACTTGAAAGTTATTTTCAACATTCTGTGTTATGTGTATCTGTGAGCGTCTGCGTGTCCACTGAGAGTTAGTGCGCTCCAGCTGTTCAGATCCAGTCACTCTGACTTGTTGAGGACCGTGGCTCCCACTAGTGCAGCACACAGGCCCAGAGGTGGTGAGACATACAGCAGCTCCACAGAGGATGCATGGGACAGAAACAGATAGCAATGGAAAGACAAAGAATGACGGAGCAGAGGCTGAACCCCACGCAGCTGCTCTTGTTCTTCAGGGAACCCAGCCGGGAAGCATCGCTCAAGCGCTTAATTCCTCTAATATGTGCAGTGATGCGATGTGCAAGGTGGGGGTGAGGGTGGGGGATTGCTGCAGATCCAATTCTACAACTCTGTGGCCATTGCTGAGATGGGGGACCAGCTTGATTCAGCTTTGGCGGCTGGCCTCTGGCCACTGACAACTGGGCACCGGGCAGAGGGCTCTGCTGAGAGGCCAGTGAGACCACAAGTGATGATGCCCACCACCATGATCAGCCACAGTCTGTTAGGAGGCCACTCAGCAGGACAGGCGCAAAGCAGGAGAGGTGCAGGAATTCAGGAACAGAAGGTGTATGTGTGCAAATACGGAGAGAGGAGTGGGGGGTTGATATCTATATGGTTGACTGACTGGGAGAGGAGGGCTCAGGTGGTCCGAATGAGGCCAAAGGACAGAATAGTGCAAGTGGGAAGTCAGGCTGCCCAAACTCGGTATGAATGGAACCAACTGCAACAACTCAGACTCTCTTCATATTCAAACATTATTTTTCCTGGTAAGTAAAATTATTTACAAATCCATTTTATGTTTTTGTCACAGAATGCTCTTTAATTTAGTTTTGTGACCTGCAGAAAGAAGGAAATTTCTCTTGAAGCCCTAAACAGCTTCAGAGAACAAAGTAGTTGCATCCCTCCGAAACAAAGTGGTGTCACCCATCTCACTGTTGGAGTGTCTAATCACTGAGAATAACAGGCCAGATGACCACTGCCAGCAGGGGGAGCAGGTGTACCGCAGTCAACAGCTGGAACGTCAGTAGACCACTGACAAGTTTAAATTGGAACTTTTGTTGTGAGGAAAGTCAATTTATTTGAATACCAGGGAGTGAACTGTCATAAATTGGGTCACTAATTACGATAGAGTCAAGGTGCAATTGTCCTGTTTGCTTTCCTTACCTGATGTTGCCTTGACAGAATGCTTTTGTAAAAAGTCAAGGGTCTGCGCCAAAGCCTTCTTGTTGCAGTGAGTAGAGAGCTCCTCATTACACTCAAAACACCTGTTATAACAAGAGATGGTAGTAAACAGACACAGGAAGGGTTTTAATTCCTGCAGAACTCAACAGAGTTAGCTAATGGTGTTGAAAGGCTCATTGATGGTTAGAAAACTCTTGTGCAGTTATGTTAGCACATGAATAAAGGTGTGAGTTTACATGGAAAACATGGAATTATCTGGATGAGCCCAAACCTTTGAACGGTAGCGTATGTCATTATGGAGTTAAACAGCATTTACTATCAGGCAACTAGAAAATAGCTATTAAGCATAAAGCTAAGAACTATGTCAAATTTATAGACAAACATCTTGAAAATGATGATAACCAAAATGAGAAAGACACATTATTTTCTATGTCAGGTCAAACAAGGGCAGCAGCTTGACAAAATGCAATCACAAGGTGACAGAAAGTACACCACTGCGTCTAGTCTTATATTTTTATGTCTATTCACAATAACTTCCAGTGTTTCTCACCAGGCCTTCCACGTGCTCAAGCTGATGGTGATGCAGTGTGACTCTGGATGAAAAGCCTGGTGGTGTTTGACAGCATGCTGGATCCCTGACTGGTTGCAGCTCTGTAAGACAGTTCATTTAAGAAATTTCAGTTTTAAATATTTGGTACAAAGTATAAAATGCAGTCAGGTCCAGGGAACATGTCTACTTTTAAAGACCGTGGCGCCTCCTCACCTCATAGCCCAAACTTTGCATGCGGTAGAGCTACGTTGCCATCATTTGTAAGCTGTTTGACCGTACAGACTACACCCTAAATATAGACATACAGCCAGGACATTACTGGAAATCTGTCATATTTTCACCCAACAATGAAAATGTTTGAACATGTAGAAACATTGAAAAACACAAGAAGGTATGGCATTTAAATGAAGAAGAAACATTCCCCATTCTGCCACATTTCTGAGGCAGGAATCAAATTTGTTGCATATAATGAAATAACACAAGCCTTTTCAAAATAGTTGTTCTATTTTTGCAATGATTATCTTCTCTCTCTGAACCATAGCTACTTATTTTCCAGTGCATAATTAAAAAACAGCAGGATTAAAATGGCTTGGCTAGATGATGTTGTTACTCTATGAACTGTAGTGTCCCTCTGTGTACTAACAGTGGTATAATCAGAAGGAAATATTCAGTGTATGTTCTGCGTTTACTTACGTTTATTCTGTTGTACATTAGAAAAACAAACCTCACCTGAACGCCACACTTTAGGCACACCAGGATGTCGTGGGATGCAGCTGGCTCTCCGTCGATCATTGTCCTCTCCTTCAGGCACTCGGAGCAAACCGACCACACACTGGAGAGGACCGACTTCTTTACCGAGCTCAGGTCCACTGCTTTACTCACATGCTGGCAAGTCAGTCCTGATTAAAAGACGATGCACACGATCGAAACAACACCTTCCAATCATTTTAAGGGACTATTTATTCACTGAAAGCTAAATGCCACTTTCTACTACGACAAATAATAAAATCCCACAGACTCACAAAAGTGAAAAAATCACAGGAGGATCAGGAATGTTGTGTTTCTAAGCTGGACAGAATTCGTGGATGAATGTGCTTGGTAAATTACTTGAAGAACATTTGTACAAAAGTACCACAGACTATCATCAATAGGTCTTGCTTTCTGAACATAATTACAGATTTCATCCCACCCACTATTCACTGTGCAGTACAGGCCTCAGCCAAAGCTCTCATCTTGAACAATCTGGTGCCTTGTACCGCTGCAGTAACTTACCACTGACTTCATCTGATGACTCCTCATCTCGAGGTTTCCTCGGTTTATTAGTCCGCTTAGTCATATCGGCGGCTTTCAAAGAGAAGGGGTCTTTTAGCCGCATCTGGAGCTCTGAAAGGAGGATGGAGGGCAAACTTTGGTTCTGCACACAATCAAGCTACCCCACGTTATTTCATGACATAAAAAAGGAGTGACATACCAAAGCTTGAACTGTTCTCTGACTTTCATTATTATTTTACTGATTGCATCATGCAGTACTTTTAAAATTAGCTACACTGGTATTGGTACAGTAAGACGTTTTTGCGGCACAAAGGATTTAAAATCTGTCAATCAGTTTAATGAGCCATTTTGCAGCTATATTAGAGGGTGCTCATATTTACACTAGATAACTATGAAAGCAGTGTGGTGCCAAATAAAAAAAAGAATAACCTCAAATTCTATTCATTGATTTCCTGCCTGAGGTCTACGTCACATGATCAGATACCTGTACCATCCCTGTGATGTCACACCTGTACTACTGCCATGTTTACTTTTGCAGATTTTAGGGATGGTGTCCCCACTCTTAGGCTAACACTCAGCAGATGAAAGATCTGGGCCCTGTTTCAGAAAGCAGGCTTAGTGAAAAGTCACAGTATGTTGATTTAGAATTGAAGGAGACTCAAGGTTTTTAGTTTCACAAAGCAAGTTACCTTAACCCTGACTAGGTTACAGGAGCAACATGCTCCATGAAGCTAACCTGCTGGATAACAAGGTATCTTGAATTAACCGTGAGTTTTTCCTCTTTAACTGAAGCCTGGAGGAAGAGAGTGATCCAACCTACTCAGATCTTCTCTCATTCCCTGAGGATTATCTGTTTGAACACTACTATTTCCCTGCACCGTCAGCAGTCTCAGCCTTCCTGTTGTTCATATGAAAAATCATGGACATGCTCTCAATTTGGAACTAATTCTTCTTCTTGTACTTTATGAAACCATGGATGATGCTGAGTGTATTTCAAAGAAAAGGGGGATGCCTAAAATGTTACTCTTGCAGAGAAGTAACAGTCAATATGTATTTTTATCTATATTATTATGTATATTTAATATTCACTGTACACATTTGTGGTGTTCCAAAACCAAAGACCCACAAGTCTCATCGTAGAAGAAATTAATGGTATTGCAGGTGTAAGCAATGCTTAACATATTTATGAAGCCTGTAGACTTGTAGCACTAGTCAGTTAATTTTGCATATTTTAGGGTTTCCAGATGTGACACAGCAGCAAAAACTGCACTCACATTCCAATCACAGCTCCTTCAGTAAATGACAGAGACTATGTGTACATCAGGAAGGTTTTTTCCAGTCATGTGGAAGCAAAATAGCCTGGGTCATACGCAAATCTCAGATTTATTTATTTATTTTTTGTCAGTGTACATCAGACAAAGTCCTTCTTAGAGTTTCTGAGCACTAGAGTTGTCTCTGGTGAATTCTATATATAAGTGGAACTCTTGGAGACAAAACTTTTTTCCCTTTATAGGTAATATGATCATGTTCCGGCTACACATTGATTATCATTTATAAACCTGCTGAGGCCAGTTGGGATGATACAGCTTTGGTGAATCATGTTATCTGTGTTTCATTGACTAGGGCTTATTATCTCAGCATACACAGCTTTATTCGGATTAACTTCACTCAGAATTGAAGAAACTAATTGTTACCCAATTATGAAACCGAAAGTCTGACAGCCCAGTTAGTCAACCCAGAGTTAAGGTTTGATTTTAGAGTTTGTTAAACCTACTGTCTGCAGGTATTCCATTACCTGTTCCTTAAAACTCCATACTTTCACGTTTAAGATGACTTTCCTGTTGCCCTTAAACAGAAGCAACATTAATAAATCGGCTTCTTCACTGCTCACAGTACTATCCTTACCCATACTTAAAGCTGAAAGTCTCTTATCCCTTATTACCATTTGAATCACTGTAAAAGAATCCTGTGGCAAAATTACAGAGAATGAGAAAGCCATCTGTCACAATACCTGAGAGTGGACAGCATGTCACTGAACGACAACCAGCCAGAGAAATAAAAGATTCTACCTTATTATGGATGACTACCTAATATTAGGCAATAACACGGTTAAGAGGCCTCAGCAACCCACACTAGCTTAGTGGGGCAAAAAAGGCCTTTATGTTGGTTGGTAAAGAAGTTTCAACAATAGACGAATGCATCCTCATCTTTAAATTGGAGAAAAGGCAATCTGAACTCACCTCTTTAAGTCAGCTCCTCCGTTGACTGTGTTAGCTAAGATGAAGCCAACAGTGAGATGTCAACTCTTCCTGGCTAGCAAACAAGTGAGCTACATTAGCCCCTCAGAATACAAAAAAACCCTAACAAGAGTGTTTTATCCAACAATTCTCAAAGATATTACGACATTTCAAATAAATGTACACAGTACCAACAACGACAGAGCATTTATCTCAATACCTTTTCGTTTTTGCCTTTGGCTTTCTAAAAATGTGTTAAGCTTTCGGTGGCATTAACTAGCAACACCAGTCAACATGTGACGCACTACGGCAACTCAGGTTGGCCCAATGCTGCGTTCATGTCCAGTTGTAAATCTGCTTTTCACACAGCATCACAGGTTCTGAGGAATTGAAGAGGTTTGTAGACGTTTTATTAAGCACCTGCGGCTACACAGCGTTTGGATTGTTCGTATATTAATATATCTTCTATTCATAAAAATATATTTATTTTGATTTTGTTGAAAATTAAAAAGCCAAAGAACAGGTTCCAAACCTTGACAGCAAACTATATTACAGTGTACATTACTGGCTGAAGTTTCATTGTTTATTTGTTATACATTTGAATATAATAATAGACTACTTAGTGCTAATACTTAGTTATGTTACATCTTGATTAAATTTGTTCATGTAGTGATACAGCCACTGGGGGCTGAATGGATCTTCAATGTGCTACTACTACTACTACTACCACTATTACTACGCAACACTAAAAATAATAATATTAATGCTACTACTAGTACTACTACTACTACTAATAATAATAATAATTATAATAATAATAATAATAATAATAATAATAAGAAGAAGAAGAAGAAGAAGAAGAGGCTTTATTCCTATCTCACCTTTCAAAAATGGGGTTATTAAGTGCATTATAAAGCATTAAAATAAACAAAACATTAGATGAAACAATGAAAGAAATAAATCAGTTAAAAACAAACAAACACTGCAACCTTAAAAGGCCAATAAATACAGCGAATTCTCCATAAATATACTGAGGGAGTGTTACTGTACCATCTTTCCTATTTCCATGAATGCATCATGTGTTATGACTTTGAATGTGTCATATAAAATCGTAATTTTGATGATGTCCTGGTTGATTTGTTTAAATATTAACGGAAACGTCTATGCTAAGGTGTTTTGCATTCCTCACATGATGTAATGGTGCTGCATAACCTGAACTGAACTAATTCGAAGTCCAAAAGAGTATTTTTGCCCTTTATGTGATCCGTACTTACACGCATGCGCACCTGGTTGTTGGCAGTGTATTCGTCCGTGTGACTTCTAACGGTTGTAACAGGGTTGCAGCGTGATTCCGCTTTTCTGTCGAAGGAGTGTTAATATAAAGAGTAGTGTAGGGTTTAGCTGGTCACACATGGCTCTCAGAAGGTGTTGGAGGTTTTCAGGTGTTGTTCCTCGGCTGTTATGGAGCAGAACCGTCCAGCCTGGAGCTTCCGTCCCGGGAGTACAGAGCTCTGTGTCCAGCTTTGTCAACACTCTCCCCGGTTGCATAAGTGAGTGTTACCTTTAGCGACTCACTGTCTCTGTTCTAAGTGGTTCATTTGATGTGTATCACCAGTTTTTTTTTATGTTTGTTTTGCTTTCAGACTCAGAGCTGCTGCTCAGGAGGTTCAGTTCAGAGCCGCAGGGAGCAGATGTGAGTTACGAGCAGCTGAAGCAGCTTCTGGCCAGCAGGAAAGCTGTAGTTATAGATGTCCGGGAGCCCTGGGAGCTCCGAGAGTACGGCACCATCCCCGGATCCATTAACGTCCCCTGTGAGTGCTGGTCTGTCCACCTAAAACACACAGAAAACTGTTGTACAGTTGGGTTGACAAGAATAAAAATAACACTTTGTCACACAGATATACTGCAGAGTTTGTTGTTGTCTTGAATAAATAAACTCAAAAAGCCTACACATCAGATTTAGCCATACAGTCCTGTTATTTTACTGTGAAAACTGTATTTACTGGTGAGTACGGTTCCATTTCACATACAAATGTAAAATACCTTGACCAAAATGATTAATGGCATAGAAGAGAAAATGGGTCTTAATTTTGTAAGCCATCAACATTTTGTGTTTGTCCAATAGCACATATTCACCACTTGACCTTGTCTGACTCTACAGTGGGACAAGTGAACACTGCCCTCCAGCTGGGTCCGGAAGAGTTCAAAGAAAAGTACGGTGGTGAAATGCCCCAGCAGACAGATAACATTGTGTTCAGTTGTCTTGCGGGGATCAGGAGTAAGAAAGCACTCGACACAGCCACCTCGCTGGGATACAAAGAGTAAGACGTGTTTCTGAAGCAAATGTGTGTCAAAATCATTAGTTATCATCTTATCATTAAGTCCAGAAATAATAATACTATTGGAGTAATATAAGCTTTATTTCTTAAGGTTCACTAGCCCACTCTCTTGTGTGCACAATAGCAAAACTACAGTGAACTGAATATCACGTCTGATTTTTATAGTTCATCATGAGACCACATCCAGTTTCAACAACTTGTTGCATAATTTTAACCCATCATGCATTGCTCTTTGGAAAGATGCCACACACCACATTTCTGATACAAAACTGAAAGTAGAGAATAAATGCTGCTTAGTATGAACAGTGAAGATTAAAAAATGCAATTTAATGATCATTTTATATTATTATAAATTATCATTTGTTAAGATATACCACATTCACTTTCTTCCTTTTTTCCCTCTTCGTTTCAGTGCTCAGCATTACCCTGGTGGATGGCAAGACTGGTCGACACATGAGCATCAAAAATGAACCAGGGATAAATGAACAGAATATATATATATATATATATATATATATATATATATATATATATATATATATATTTAAAGCTCCTTTTTTCATTACCTGAAATCAGGCTGTAACATGAGAGTGTGTCGCAAGCAGTCTTATGAAGGGTTTTAAAAAGTTTCTGCACTTTTTTTTTGTGGTTTCAAGTTTCTCTTATCTGGAAGTGGGACAAGAGGGCTCAACAAACACATCTGCTGCTGAAAATGTAAAACCTACTGCATTCTTACTTGAAGTCAGCATAGAACTATTTATAAACCCTTTACAACCTCTTAAAAAATCTGATACAAGCAGCTATAATGTACAAAAGGTACTAACAATTTCATGTCTAAACTTCCTATGCAAATGACTCCATAACTGAATGTCTTCCACTGGTCACTATGAACTGTCTGAACGCTTTAGGTTGATGTACTGTAAATACTAAATAGTTTAGCCACTTCAGTTTTTGCCAACATCATTTGATTAATAAAATGATAGTTCTGATGAAGAGTAATATCCAGCTTGTGTGTGTTTTTTTGCAGCGTAGGGCCAGTGTTGGATGACTCTGATATAAATGCCCTGGGAGGACATTCATTTGGATAATTTGAGATATAAATAGGCTTAGAGAGGCTTGCTGAGGTGACAGGCACTGGGAGTAAGATGATCTACTGTACTGAATTGCTATGTCAAATATTTACTGTGTCTCAGTATGAATTTGCCACCGACCCTCCAGGGAACATTATCAGGTTCCTTCATCATCCTTCATAATGAATGTGTTTGTGTTGAGCCGAGGAGAATACCACCACTGCAATGTGTCAGCCGTGGCCATGGACCTTGTTCCCTATTTAACTTTCCCTTTTTACAGCTTGAGCTGAAAGTCCACAGAACAACAGAATGGACGAACGATAATCTCACGGTCTTGTTAAGTTTGATCAATATTTGTACCAGCTTATTAACACCGAGTCACCAGCAGTTAAAGGAAAATTACCTCTAAGTGACTTCAGATGCAGGAGTAAATGATTTGAAGGTGTTACTACTGTTTTTGATCGTATTAATCGTATTCTGCAAGTGGGCAAGGACAGGTGCCCTCATATTTAATTGTGAAAGCAGATTTATGATTATAAAACTACTCGCTATCATTAAGTCAGATATTTTTATGAAAAGAAAATGAGTAGAAACAAAACAGTCCCTGTTGTACAGCTGTAAAATATACGTGACATAGCTGTCACCAAGAAGAGCTTGTAAATGTGATTTCATTACAGTACGTGTTCAATGCGATAGCTTTTCAATGCATTTATTGTTGGTGCTGATTGTACTTTATAAGCTGCAGCACCACTTCTATTCCTACATAAATCTGATTGGATTTCGATTCTTTTAATTTGTTCATAACCTCTCCAGATGCTAACTGATTCTAAACACAAACATAGCCACCCATTTCTTTATCTGGTGTAATGTCAATAGAATCTTCAAAGAGTGAATACAATTGCAGTATATTTCTATAACCTTCATCATTTGGACTTTTCTTCACCAGTGCTGTTTAGTTTATGCATAATATGTGTCAGTTTGGTGCTATTTATTTATTTATTTGTTTACTTTTTGTGAAATCAAAAGAAAGGCTCAAGCGAGGGTCAGAAGATGTCCTGATGATGGCACAAACATGGAATGGAACATGGGAGTGTTAGCAGTTAAAATGAGGCCTCATAAATACTGTCATAGAACATACCAAAATGATGAGCAGTGTTATGTGGTTGCAACATGAAATGAGGCAGTTAGTAGCATGACTGAAATATTCCACCTCTTCCCAAAAGTCCCACACTGCTGCAAAATGTGAGGTCAGTGGGAGGGAAAAGATGTTCACCTAATCCATCAAGGCTTTCACAGGCAACAATAATTATTTTTATTTATTTATTTATTTATTTTACATTTCACAAGTTGGACACAGTGAAATCTATGTTTGGGACATACATTGTGGGGCTTTGTGTATGTGTGAAACCAGAGAGTTATGTTTTCTATGAAGGTTATGGTGGTTAATATTTACAGGAAAGAGCAGCAGTGGCTGATCTGTGTCCTGACCGCTGTGCTATGTCATCCGTAAACTGCAGACAACAATCCCCCTCCTCCTTTTCCCTCTGCCTCCTTATTTTTCTTCTGAAGCAGTTAATTCCATTTCTTTTTACTGCATACTCCAGTTTTAATATGGTGAAAATGGACCAGACTAATAAGTACTAATTTATGTCAAATCTTGCCAGGGCTCTTTGTTCCTCATCAGGTCACCCTTTAGCTTCGGCTCAGCATTCAATTAAAGTCCCTCTTCCCATCAGAGCAGATCACATCAGAGCTGACTGACTGGACCCTGCCTTCCTGCCTTCTTGCCTTCCTGCCTTCCTGCCTTCCTGCCCACTCGTCTGTTTGCTGCCCAGTGCTGGACACTGGGGTGGTGGGTTAACTGGAACTCAGGCATACCCAGTGGTATTCTTATAAAAGGGAGATTAATGCATGATCACAATCTGCATTTTGAGGAGAGAATGATGCTGTCAGTCACTATCCATGTCCAGCCCTGCTCCTCACAAGCTGCTGATAGATATCTGAGCGGCAGGTCAAGCCTGCTTTGGTGTAGAGGTTCAAGATTCCACATGTGTTGGCTCATGAACTGGGCAGTCTTACACAGAGCAGAAGCATGACAATGGGGAGTATAAAACCTGAGGCTTGGTGGGCAATCAGGGAATGCGACACAGGAAAGTGGAGCAGCGGTAAAGTGCAGTAAACCACAGACAGGCTCAGCTTGAGTATTTCCCTTCAGAGAACCAGAGAGCGCACAAACACAGCTGCCATGAGTCGTAGCCCGGAGAGGATCTCATCCTACCGCCGTCACTTTGAGGACAGCAGCAGCTCGGCCTACCAGGTCAGGGTGTCCAGTCCTTCCCCCACTAGGAGAGATGAGCGCCATGCCTCCAGCGGCTACTCATCCAGAGCGGGCAGCATGCGTGTGGACTCAGTGGGACGAAGGACCGTCTCTGCTGCACGCAGGTCTACACGCATGGTCGGAGCACGGTGAGCTCTGTCAGATACAGTCCCTACATATGGGCAGAAGTAGAGTTTACAGGGTGGGAAGACTATACAGTTCAATTATTATTTACTTTTTGGGCCTTTTCTGCCCTGTGAGAAGCTAAGTTCTTCTTCCTGAGGGTTAGTTTCAAGTCATTTCAGCATAATTTTTATTAAATTAAAGATTTTTCTTCAGTTCCCTATGATGTATATCTCCTCTTGCATCAAACCTCTGAGTCTAACATGTATCAGTGTGTTTTCAGTGTGAGTGCAGGAGCCCTGGTGTGCGTTGGGCCTAGTGGAGAGCCTGCCATAGACCTGGATGTGGCTGCAGCTGAGAACCAGGAATTCCTCAACACTCGCTCGAGTGAAAGGCAGGAGATGATTGTCCTCAATGACAGACTGGCCGTGTACATTAACAAGGTGTTTTTTTCTTTTCACAATGAAACGTAAATGTCACACCAAAATAAAGTGTATTTTTATTTTAAAAAGAAGGCATATAATTCACAGCTCTGGGAATAGGTGCAGAGAAAGCATGTTGTGGTGTCCGGTTCAGGCCAGGTTTTTGTGTGCTTACAGGTTCGCTCACTTGAGCAGCAAAACAAGTTACTGGAAGCAGAGATCGAGGCCTACCAGAACCGGTTTGAGAAGCCGACAGGTCTGCGCCTGCTATATGAAGAACAGCTGAAAGAGCTGAACAAGATTGCTGATCAGATGAGAGTTCAGCGGGTAAGACTGAATTCTTCAAGTTGCATCTTTCTGACTTCTTTCTTTTCTGTACGGGATTCTGAACAGGACATGAAGTTTACACCTCACTGATCTGTAGAAGATCCATCCAGGCAATGATACAAGACGTCAACTTGGTGTTTTCAAGGTTCTTTACCTGGTAACAGGCACATTTCTGGCAGGCAAATGGAGAGGCGCCTCGTGTGTTTAGGTGTCATGGAGTACAGCTGCCGGCAGCTCTGTTTTATGCACAGATGAGATGGCTTGATTATGCATTTGCACACACAGACACACACAGAAATGAAGTCAAAATGCAGAAGAGGCTGACGCACTCACCTTCATATCAAATAGACAAACATATTACTTATGGCTTCTTGGTTTTTAGGACATTTCCTTGACTGCTAAGGAGTCCACAGCTGCTCAACTAGAGGCAATGAAAATCAAATATGAGGAAGCAGTGGAGCTGAGGAAGAAAGCTGAGCTAGACATCGAAGCTTTCCGTCCAGTAGGTGCCATTTAATTAGCTAACATCTCTTTGATGAACATCTCTTTCAAAATTATTGTCAGGCAGAAACACACACAATAAGTGCTTTTGTTTGTTCTTCAGGATGTGGACAAAGCCACCTCCTCTCGCATCGCCCTGGAGAAGAAGCTGGAGCAGCTGGAAGTTGAAATTGAATTCTTAAAACGGATTCATCAGCAGGTGGAAAACATGTTTAAGCAACATTCAAGTAGTTCATCTATTCCCTTTTGTTTTGATGGTTCCTAAAATGTCTTCTTTTTCTCTAGGAAATCGATGAACTCATGAAACAGATCTATGCAGCTCATGTCTCAGCTCAGAGTGCGTTCACGCTGCCTGATCTGGCTGCTGCTTTGAAACAAATCCAATCCCAGTACGATGACATCGCAGCCAAAAATCTCCAGGTGAAGCAATACCTCGCAATAGGATTTGAGATTAAAACGTACAGTCATGTTCTCTGTGTTTATTCAATTAATCTGTGTCAATGTTCATCTTCTTCATCATTAGGAAATGGATTCATGGTATAAAAACAAGTTCGAAGATCTAACCCAAAAGACCTCAAGGCATGTTGATAAAGTTCGAGGATTTAGAGAAGAAATAGCAGGTGCCAAAAAGGATGTGAGTATCAAAAGTGAAAACAAGTCAGTAAAGATCGATTGAGATTAAATTTTTATTGATTATAATATTCATGATAAAATACTCCTAGATCCAAGGCAAAGAACGAGATTTGGATTCCATGAGGAGCAAGAATGAAGCTCTTGAAGCCCAGATCAGAGAGATGCAAGAAAAGTACAGGAAGGAACTGGAAGACCTGCAGGTAAACACAGTGTCATGTTGTCCCAGGGTGCACACCTGATCACACCAGAGCCAGCCATGAACATGTGCTTTCGCTTTCAGTCACAAAGCCGCTATAAAAGCATGCTCATTTCTCTGTTAACACTAATAGGCTCGGATTGAAGCCCTGCAGCTTGAGCTGAAATCCACCAAGGAGAAAATTGCGCTGCACCTGCGTGAGTACCAGGACCTTCTGAATGTCAAGATGGCTCTGGAGATTGAGATCACAACCTACAGGTGAAGCAAAAACAACCCAAAATTGACTTATTGTTTGTGTATTTGAATTAGTAGTAAAAAATTTAATTTTGTTGCTTTTCTTTGCAGGAAATTGATTGAAGGAGAGGACCTGCGGCTCTCAGGCATGATGCAAACCCTGTCCCTCACCAGCTGTAGCATGAGCGCCATTGGTGCTGGGATGAGCGTCAGTGGAGGCGGCATGGGCGGTGTGAGTGGTGTGGGTGGTGGACTGACAGGAGGTAGCAGTGGAGGTGTTGGAGGTGCGGGGAGTGGAGTTGGAATGGTGGCAGGAAGCACAGGAGCAGGTCTGGGTGGAAGAATGGGTGCTGAAGGTATCAATGGCAGAAAGGGTCCAGCGGGTAGGGCAGGTGGGACAGACGCAACTGGTGGTGCTGGATTAGGAACTGGGGGTGTAGGTGTTGGAGCTAGTGCTGGGGGTGGGGGTACTGGTCCTGGAGGTTTGGGAACTGGTCCTGGAGGTTTGGGAACTGGTCCTGGAGGTTTGGGCACTGGTCCTGGAGGTTTGGGCACTGGTCCTGGAGGTTTGGGTGTTGGAGGTTTGGGCACTGGTCCTGGAGGTTTGGGTGTTGGAGGTTTGGGCACTGGTCCTGGAGGTTTGGGCAGTGGAGCTGAAGCTAAGGGTGACAGCAGTGTTGGTGGGGTCAGAATGGGTGCAGGGAGTGACACTGCGGGTTCAGGTGGTGTTGGTGGCGCTGGGTTTAGTGAAGAAAACAGTGCTATAGGTAAAGGGATTTGTGATGGAGTTGGTAGAGGAATAAGTGGAGATGGAAGTAAAATCCTTGGAATGGGTCCTGCTGGAGTGGGAGGCGGAATCGGAGACAGCAGAAGAACTCAGGGTATGGGTGGAGATGATACAGGTGTTGCGCCATCAGGCCCAGGAGGAATAGGAAAGATTGGGGGAGGAATGAGTGACATGAGTGGTGCCAGGATGGGATATGGATCAGATGGATATGATGGCAACATTGAGAGCTATGCAGAGCAGGCTGTGGAGCTGACAGAGCGAAGGACAGTGCTCATTAGGTAAAGGTACCATCAGGTATATTTCTTTTTCTAAGCAGAGTTTATTGTAATGGCAGCACTGAAACTCAGACGGAATAAAACAAACATGCCTTTGAATAAGAAACAAAGACACAAACTGTCTCAACCTACTTTGTGATAATGCTAGGGTTAGGTCCAGCATACTTCTTTTGGTCCCTTCAGCTCTCTTTTTTTTTCTTTTCTTTTTGTCCACCTCTACAGGACAGTGAAAAGTGAGGACGATGTGCTGGAGATGGACCACCAGGAACAGACCTACACCATCACTGGTGCAGCCGATGACTCTGACAACGAATGAGCAACAGAAATTCCCGAGTGACCTCCTCTCGCCCTTAAACCTCCACGCCCCTCTGAGCTTTGCACTGACCAAACCCCATGTCTGGGCACTGACCTTTGCCCTTTGCCCTGGACAAGAAGACCATGAATGACCCTTTGCTATAGTGAAACCTTCAAATGATAGCGTTTAAATATGCCTTACCAGGAATGCTCAACATGTTCTCTAAACTTTTGTGTGCCTTACACTCCCTCCCCTTTTTTCTACTTGATGCAAATAAAGCTATCAGCATTCAATTATCATGTCTTTCATTTATTCAGTGTCATTTTGGGGTAGTATTTGTTTGAGGACAGAGAAAGGTATTCAACACCATTTTCATGCTGGTAAACGTGCATTTCTGCTCAGCGGAGACATATGTTGCTCATGCTCATGGCTTGTGATGATAAATAGTGAATAAAGGGGAAAAGAAGTCATGAAGAACAGCAGAGCAGAGAGAGCAGAGTCACCTGAGGGTCGAGGCGGTCGTCCTGACACTTTCTGGAGGGCTGAGGAATCCGTCAGTCAGATTTAGTCCTGCAGCAGAATGACGGCACACAGCCGTTTCCTGTCCTCATTCCATCCACTTCCACACCTTTTCCTCCTGCTGCTGATTGGGAGAGATTGGATCTGGCCAGCAGATGCCAAACATACTCAGTGTCCTGCTCAGGGGCAGAGTGGAGACATGCAACACACCAATCCTCAGACAGAAACTGCAACAAAGACTGGAGCTGGACCAGTGCTGTGATGGCAGCAGTACCATTACTGTACCATTATTATTATTATTATTATTATTATTATTATTATTATGAAACATATACTACAATCGAGAAAAACATTTTTTAAAAAGCACGGTGCTTTCTCCACAGTGAAATGCTTTCAGTTTTTTTGAACATAGCACAATTTACAAGTGTTTGATGATTTTTGCAGCTTTGAAACTTTTTGCTTCATGCAGAATTTTACTGCAATTTAAAATAAACTCTTTAAATGAATCTATAGGACAGCATTTCATTTTCAAAGATAAGAATATTAAATGCAAAATATGCACAAAAGCATCAACCACACGAAAGAGGAAGATATTTAAATAAGCAATTAAAAAATAAAACGGTACATTTCAGTCCTACTTTAGTACAAATACTACAAGCAAATGCAATAATAATAAAAAGACAATTACCTACACTCTGCTACATGATTGGAGTCTGAGATTAAAGCCCTGTCATCGCAATCTAAATATTTTCTTACGTGATTATTATGCAGAGACCTCATGTTGAAAATAAGCAATATTTCCTCTCGGACATCATTTCCACAAGCTCATCCCACCCGAACACTCAGGAGACAATTAGTTTGAACCCAGAACTGTCAGTCGGAGACGTAATAAGAAGCTGCGAGACGCTGCGGTCGTTAGATTCCATTTTCTTACAGCAAATTATCAACGTGCACCCAACCTGAAGGATTTACAAACAAGCATACATTTTTAAATTTAGGGAGTTCAGCGCCACTTTAATCTGTATGATGAGATTCCATCTATATGATAGGACGGAGTGTATTATTGATATAATTAGCACATAAAGGAGGAAGCGTTGCGTGCGTGTGGAGCTCTCCATGGTGCTTTAAATCTGACGGAGGGGAAACCTCTGGTCTGAGTAAAACCAATAAACTAACAAATAAGCAAATAAATGAATAAATGCGTTTTTAAGCATAAATTTAATACGAAAAAGTAAAATCGCTGCCACCAAAAATGAAAATTCATTATTTGTATGAATATTATTTTTTATTAGTAGTACTCTAGTATTAGAAATTGACTGACAATTACGAGATATACAATAAAAAATAAAAATACATTTAAAAAATATATTTGACAAAATATATATGTATATTAACTTCTTAAAAATAAATGTAAGCATCTTTCTTTGCATATTTTTTCAGATAATAAACCATGAAATCGGTTAAAATTTCCCCTCATATTCAAGCACAGAGAAAAGTCAAGCCTGCATGTCTTTAAACGTGCTCTTTGCCATTATACTTGTTTTGCTCACACTTGTTTCCTCCTACAGGAAGAAAAATAAATGCGGTTTCGCTCTTTGCAGAGGGAAAGAGCTGCTGATATTCAGAGGAGGGCAAATGTTGCGACTTTCTTTGAAACCTGCGATTTCTGTCACTTTGTGCATATGCTTTGGGTGGCTAAATCCCAATTAGGGTCGGCTGACACGCTGCTCTATTCACGCAGAGCCCGGCCTGCATACATTTGCCTAGGAATGAACTCCTCAAATAGATGCGCTGCTAAAGAGAGAATCGGCCTGACTGACACGTTCTTTCTGAAGCGCTCGAGTGAGAAAAGGTATGAATTTATAAGGTGCACCGAAACATATCAATTCACGCAACTTCACACGCTTTTATCCGCGTCCCCTCATGCGAGACAAAGTGACTTTAAGTCAGGGAAATGTGTCCTGAAAAAAAACTTTGAGACTTTGAATACCAAAACGGTTCAGCCCACTTTCAGGGAGGAGAAAAGGAGAAGAAGGCATTCTGAATGCAATCACGCATGAACAGCGTTGAATCAGGTGCCGTTTATTCGGCTCCTCTCTAATGCGATTTTGAATATTAGTCTGGGTTAAAATCCCAATCATGTCATCTGGTGGGAGTCCCATACAAGCATCATTACTATTCAAACGCGTCTCTAATGTCCCACCCGCATCCAGGCAGCTGGTCTGTCCATGGTGCAGCCTGCATCTTTCCCCACACAGTAAAACACCTCGGATATGACTGCTGTAAGAACAGAACACCAAGAAGACAAACAGGCCTGTCTGAGGTTTTTTTTTTTACTTTGAGAGCGGGCTCAGATCTGAAAGGAATAAGATTCCCGCAGCATGGGGATTTAAATTCTCTCTCTGTTTTTAATTAAAAGGACCAAATGAGTTGTGAGAGGTGCGGGAGGTGTGGGCTTACATGTGGAGAAATAAATGGATTTGGACAAACACACAGTCATTTCTAAAACGTGGGAATCTGTGAGAAATAGGCCACATCGCTAAGTGGGACAATGATTGGGCCCTGCTGAATAGAGCCAAACAAAGTTTATGGGTCGACATAAAAAATGTGTTTTCTTCTGAACTCAGAAGGGGTCTTAAAGGGTAGCCCATTGAAACCAGTCCAGGAGAGGTGGTGGTGAACCCTTGGCACCCTGAAGTATAGTCAGGGCGCATGAATGGAGATCCCTGGTGGGGCATTGCTCTCTGGATGTGCCGCGTTGCTTTGCAGACAGGTTGTTCCTCTATATTCATGGCTCATTAATGGCCAACCAGTTAAATCAGAGTGCCCCACCGTTTAGACAGTTAAACGCCAAAAAAGGCTGGCAAGAGCCGGGCAGGGCCGCCCATAAAAAAACGTCTCCCTACTCTTCCAGGCTCCAATTCTTCTCAGGTCGTTATTTAAGTTCATTAAAGAGAAGAGGAGATCACTTAAGAGGAGCGCACTTGCGGAATGCTGTTGATTGACTCCAATATTGTCCAAGAATAAAGATCCAACCATGTAATTAATGTGTCTTTTTCTCCCTTATTTAAAACACAGAAGGAGGAGGGACAATACCGCCGGTCAAGCCATTTAATTTCATTTAATTTTCCATCCCATTTGCTTCCAACACTGCCTCCACTCTGACACGGAGCCTTTTCACTGCTCTTCAGGGTTTCAGAGCGCACACGGAGCGGGGATTCACCCCGGCCACTT
Source organism: Acanthochromis polyacanthus (assembly GCF_021347895.1). Classification (NCBI taxonomy): domain Eukaryota; kingdom Metazoa; phylum Chordata; class Actinopteri; family Pomacentridae; genus Acanthochromis; species Acanthochromis polyacanthus. The sequence goes on along the minus strand of NC_067124.1, from coordinate 1,281,129 downwards.
TCCCGCAAAACAGAAAGGAAACGTCTTCCACTCCTTTTTCCCCTCGTTCTCCGGCTCCCCCTCCTCCCTCCTGTCCTCTTTCCTCGGAGAATAATTAATTTCACCGTGGAGAAGAAGAAGAAGTGCGAGACTTAAAAGCAGCGCAAAGGGTGGATGGGAACCAGTCGCAAATGGCGAGGCGTTAATAAATAACCCCTCCGCACAGCCGGGCGCAAACATTGCGCCTATTGATGAGATTGTTCGCGTGTCTTTCAGGCTCTTTGACGGACTGTGGAGGAGCGCAGAGGAGGAGAGGGAGAGAGGAACAACACGGGATGCCTGCAGAGAGACAGAGACAAATTCATGTGGAGAGTTTTTATTGCAGCACCTGAACTGTTCAGATGCGGGTTTTAGGGATCTCACACCAAAATAAATCACAGCATTGATTTGAACTCAACTGTCTGTTCTGTTTTATTGTTGTTTTGGTTCATCTGTCATTCCCAAATATTCCACATGCAACACGCAGATCTGCACATTCCTTTAATATTCACCAAACGGACATTTTCTGTGAGATTTTGAGCATCTTCCTTCCTTCCTCCTGGTTCAGAGTCAGAGACCATAGGTCACAGGTCAGCATGTTCTTGGTCTGGACTGATCGCCCACAGGTTCTTGTTCTGCTTCTCTGTTCTCACTCCTCAGCATCTTTAAACAACCTGCTGCACAAACACTCAGCCTGCATCTCCTCCATTCATCACTCACACTTTAGATATTTCACATCTGTGGGTCTTTGGGCTCCTGTTCAGTCAAATACAGCAAGAACAGGGCTGCAGCTGATCTAAGAGCACAGATTCAAAAAGGATGCCTGCACTGGACTAATATTATTAGTAGTAGGAATATCATTTACATTATTACCTTGTAGATTACCTGACAACTGCACAAACCCCATGAATGCACCAGCAAGAAATCTCAGAGTTAATATATATATATATATATATATATATATATATATATATATATATATATATATATATATATATATATATATATATATATATAAATGAAAGTAATTTTTAAAACCTTCTAGGCTAAACTATATGGACAGGTGTGGAGAAATATGTTTTTATTTACATGGCAGCAGTGCTATGTAGGACATTTCTAATTTTTTTTATTTAAAAAAGGAAATCCATTCAAACTAGACTATTAATCAGCCAGTTATTCAAAATACTCAAATGGATTTAAATCAATCATTCAGAATTTTTTATTTGATCATAAATTTAAGTAATTGTATAAAAAGTAAAACTGATGTAGTATTTTTCTTTTCCACAAGTAATGCTGCTTATTATTATAGTTTTTCTGTTTTGTTTTAAAGAGGAGAATATTTAAAAGATGAAAACATCCACAAATTAGTCTTCTTTACCAAAACTGATGCTTTAATTAAAACGCCATATCAGGAAAATATGCATTTACTATGAAATACATTTTTCAGTTATTCTGTGTTTTGTTTTTTCCCACACAGCAGAATAAACCTGCCTGGAATCCGGGAAGACGAAACGAGAAAACCACAAGTGTGTGTGCGTTGGGAAGATGCTGAGATTTATTTTTGTGGAGTTTTTTTTCTCCTCCTCCTTCTTTCTCTCCCTTCCTGCTGGTGGTTCTCCCTTTTCAGTACCTGCCTGATCTCAACCCGGCACACGCCGAGAGTCAATAGAAGTTAACAAGTCCTCTAAACTCTCCTGCTCCTTTTGTCCAAGTGAGGACACAAAGGAGGAGGAGAAGAAAGCCCTTTGAAGTATGCAAAACCCAAAGAATGCCAGCCAAGTAGATTTAAAGTAGCCAGTGATTTCCAAAAACCTGGTCTGAAAGGGAAGAATGGGAAAGGGTGAGGATTTATGGATAAATTATACAGTGGATTTGTCAGTTAAAATATCGGAACTGTCTGGAGGACAAAGCCACATGCTGAGGATTAATGGCCGCTCTGGACCTTTGATTCTGCACCCTCTTTTCTCTGCCCTTGACAAATTGGATTTCGGGGATGGGAAGGTCGCCTGGCTCTTTGTGTCTCTTGACCGTTTTGGAGCAATTCATTATGCGGCGGGGTGAGGGAAAGTCTCCATGTGAGCAGGCCGGCCCGTTTTCCCTTCTCCACACAGCTGCTGGGAGAGCCCAACTCTCTCACACTCACTCACACAAACACACACAAACACACACTCCTACTCAGTGCTGATGCAAACTCAGGACCGCTCTCCTCCCCTCATCCTCCCCCTCCATCTCCCCCTCTTTTTAGACTACCTTATAGCAGCATCACCTCTCTGCAACACCCTCCCCTCTGCTGCACATCAGAGAGGTCGGGTGTGTGTGTGTGTGTGTGTGTGTGTGTGTGTGTGTGTGTGTGTGTGTGTGTGTGTGTGTGTGTGTGTGTGTGTGTGTGTGTGTGTGTGCGCGCAGAGGGGTGGGTGGTGGTGGTGGTGATGGGGGGGCTCCTTACCCTGCTCCATCACTAGAAAAGCCGGAGAGCAAAACTCCAGCGCGTCACTTCGAGGGCGGATATTGGCCTGTCATCCTTCTCCTCCTCTTCTTCTTCTTCTTCTTCTTCCTCCTTCCCTTGCGCGCTCTCCCACTCGGTCTCCATCAGTCTTCATGGTTCTGATCTCACCCCACGCCATGCAAGCCACCCGGGCGTCCACCACCGTCAGTGTGTTTGCGGACTGCAGCATCCCGGCCGGGCTCCGGATAGGACCGGTACCGGGCATCTTCAAACTGGGGAAGTACGTGTCGGACCGTAAGGAGGCTGGACCCAAGAAAAAGGTAAAAACGCCGAAACTTAAGGGGAAAGTTGACCTGTGAGGCTTTAGATTTTAGACTGAAATCCTGCTCGGTTTATTTTTATTAGCCTGAAATCTAAATCTTTTCCAAATCATCAAATTCCAAAAATGCATCAACTGCTTGAAGATTTTTTGAGTAATTTACCAATATTTTTCTAGAGCAAATGAAATGTTTCCCGTTTAAAAGTCATTGTTTATTATTACCTAGAGCCCAGCCAGTAATAAAAGACGTGGATGTGGATTTGAAAGCTGCACCGTCAGCCTCCATCGGGCCTGCGCTTATTAATCGCTTTGGCCTGTCATGTTAGAAATAATTGAGCTCCATTAGTGGCCGACTTGTCAGTCTGTGCTTCTACTTAACCGGCCTAATGGGCTCCGCTGTGTGGGATTTCATGCCCTCAGCCGCCTCACATTTCACTGCCTGGCGGGTCTGTTATCCCGATGAGCCGTTTAGTTTTAATGTAATCCGGCCAAGGAAAGCTGCCAGGAGGCCGAGGAGCCTGAGGCGAGGACGAAATGGTATTAAGAAGAGCAGTGATGAAAAATAAAATCAAACAAACTGCATGTTTTTGGTCTGGGATTATTTTTACTACACAAATTCCATAATCCAGACTAACAGCAGCAACTAATAAAACCAGAATCGCAGAGGATTAAATAATCAAAACCGTCTAGATATGAAATGATAATTATTTTTTTTTAAAAAGACCTGAAACGGTCAAACGTGCAAATATTTCTTTTTAGGCACACTGGAGTGAACATTTTGCGCCTCTAAGTGCGTCTATAACTGCACCCTGTTATTGTTGAAGCTGTCAGCGGCTGTGATTGATGCGTCTAAATGCGTGGCCCCGAGGCTGCCCGCGATCATCAGGTGCAATCTCTGTGTCAAATGTCACGCTTCGATCTTTAATGTCCTTGAACAGTTTAGAAACGCTCTGACACTCCTCAAATTCGTTTCCCATATCAACTCAATTAGGCCCGTGTGTCATTCTCTTTAGTAAATTATCAGCAGAGCGGATAAAGACGCATTAAGCGCGCTTTGGTGATGCGTGGCGCTGCACCTCCAGGTACCGCAGCGAAAACAGGCGTGGGCGACCATGTTGGCCACAAATTTAGTTGAATAAAATGAAAACGAACGAATGAATAATTGTAAAAGGCGAATAGAAGGAGCGTGGATAAGTTTGGAGAGGTGTTCTGGTTTCGGTGTTTTATAATTCACAGAATTCCCATCCTAATGTTTCCTTTTCTGTCTCAGGTCCGCTTGGTCCGCGGGGAGTTCGTGGATGAGTCCGGCTGCCCGGTGCCAGACTGGATCGGATTCATCCGCGCCGCCAGGAACAGTCAGGAGCAAAACCTGGAGGCTGTGTCGGACCTACCTGGCGGACAGGTGATTATCCTCCCCTCCTCCTCCCCCCACATCACACCACACTCACAACCCACGGAGGTTCCTCTGTTTGTTTCTGTTTGGACACTTGAGTTAACGCGTCTCTTCTCCGTGTTCTATGTGGAGATATTCTACCGTGTGCTGAGAGAAATCCCAGCAGGAGAGGAGCTCAGTGTCTGGTACTCCAACGCTCTGGCCCAGTGGTACGACATCCCCACCACGGCCACTCCCACGCACGACGAGAAAGGTAAGAAGGGCAGCTATTAATGGTGCAGTAGAGAGCGGGGAATCTAACGAATTTTGGACGCTTGGAGTTATGGAAGCTGGGAAAATAATGTGGAGCACTTCGGATTTTCCACGCATAATAACAACCTCTACGAATAACAATCGAACACAAACTTTGAGAGAAAAGAAATCTCTGATTATTTATTGAACATTTTGCTTCGTTTGTCCATGTGTCGCACCAAACTGTGCGCATGCCCTGTGCTACAGACACATCGACGTGTTGAAGGGTCCATCAGTGCGCGCTTAAATGACTGCCAATACCCGTGATGCCTCTGTTTTATTGCTCAGAGGTGGAAATCAATCGGATGTTGTTGTTGTGTTTTTCCCCCTGCAGGCAGTCGATCTATTTATTTATATTTCATTTAATGAGGCATATTTAAAGTAGAATCCGTTGAGCATAATAAAATATTTTTCGAAAAGTAATCACATTAATCTCAAAAATGATTTCTATGCTGCTGAAAAAATAAAGGATTTTTTTAAACAGGGAATTTGAATGTACCGTCTGAACTATTACTGAGCATGTTTGGGGGAAAATGTCGAAACAAAACTGGAAAAAAAAATATGGAACACAATTAAGGTATTAAAGCTTAATTTCAGTATTAATTAGCAGAAATTTTGTAACCTGTGATGTAGAGATTTCTAATTTGAGGGAGTTTTGTTAGGCTTAGACTTTTAATCCACTTGTTTGGGCTGCTAATGATAATTTGGCTTGGGGATTACTGTCTAATCTGGGTGAAACAGCAGTTCAACAGGGAATAATCTAATAAAAAAATGATTATTAACAGATACTCTGTTGGAAATTCCTTCAATATGTGATCAGTTTGGATTAGACGTTTTTGTTTCCAGCTCAAAGGGCCTCTTCACTATTGTAAAAAGAAAAAATACCTTGAAATGATATCAGACTTGGAAAAAAATAACTAATTGTCATAAAGTAATTACGGTGCTTGAAACAGGGAATAAAAAAGCAATTAAAAGCAGAAACTGACGCGTCTCGGCGACCATGGAGAGAGAAGAGGGAGGCGATTCAGCCGCGAGACGGAGGTTAACAAATGTCATCGCGTCATTAATATTCATGTATTCAAAAGCAAATAAATTCAAAAACAAGTGCTTCACGGTAAATTAGGTGGGTGCGCTAAGGTATTGTGACCTAATGAATGCTAACTTTTATGTGGGGTGTATATTGCCCTGATTCTCCGGCCCAGCACACCGTGTGCGCTCCTGGACATACGCTGCCTCCATTATCAGGCGTCAACAGATGGGCCGCCGCCATTGTTTCTGGAGACTTGCGATTTCAAGCAACAGCTGCTGTCACTTCCACGGGAAAGAGCGCAGAGAGGGAAAGTCCCGCATTCAATGCACCGGTTTTTCTGAGCGCCAGATTGGGCAGGCCGTTTGCCCTTTTGATGCTGATCATAAACAATGAGGATTACAAAATCATTACATCTATATTAACCTCTGAGCGCTCCACTGGGGGCATTAAGATGGTTCCCTGTGTCTGTTACCATTTGGCACCAGATCTTAGAGGCCGGATCTCATCCATTAGGCCTGAATTTTAATTCTATGGGATGTACAACAGTGACTGCTGAAAATCTTCCTCTTTAAAGGAACATTTTTGAAGGCAGCGTTGCTCCTATGTTTAAATATTACAGCTCCTCGTTTGTAACCCCACTAAGAAATTAAATGAAAAATATGCATTTTAGGAATTCTTTGTCCATTAAGTATATGTACATTTATTTTATTTGAGTAATTTATACATTTTGCATTCATTTTTTTTTTTGCCTTGGTCGGCGCTCACAGGTCTTTTTTCTACAGGTTACCAAAACTGTCATTTGTATTTTACGTACAGAAATAAAGTGCATTTGTCTCTGTATTATTTGTTTTTTGGGGTTTGTTCTCTGATCTAATGAGCCATATTTATGCCATATTAATGTCATGTTTGTTGTCTCTGCAGGTGAGGAGCGTTACATCTGCTGGTACTGCTGGAGAATATTCAAATACCCGAACACACTGAAGGCCCACGTCCACTTCCACTGCGCTCTGAGCAACGGGCGGGGCTTCGTGAGCAGCGAGCAGGCCAGAGGCACAGAGACCTTCAGCAGGTCACCAAAATCTGGAGACATCCCTAACACCTCCACCTCACCCAGGAGCGCTCACAGTAACTCCTCCATCTCAGACTCTGGCAGGCGGCCGGTTTCCTCCTCGCCTTTTTTAAACAAAACGGGACTGTCGAAGAAAAGCGGCTCTGAGGAGCAGGACAGGGCCCTCGACATGAGCGTTACCTCAGCCAGAAACCAGGGACACCTCCTCGGCCTGGGCGCCACATCGTCGGTGCTGAGCAGCATGGGCTTCCACCCGGGTGTGCGCTCCGCCTTTAAACCGACCGGCGTCTCCAAAGTCCCCGGTGCAGACTCATCCAGAGAGGAAGGCAGCGGGAAGCTGAGCGGCCTTGGGTTCGGTAAACTTATTGGAAACATGAAACCGATCCGAAACGTGGGCGAGGGCCTAAACGGAGGCGGGAACCACCCTCCAAAGTGCGCACCTGCAATTCTGGACTCAGCATCTCCCATGGTGCCATGCGCAAACGCTATCCGAGGCTTCCCCTTGCTGCCTCACGTGGAAGAAACTTCAGCTTTTAAGCACGTCGAGAGCCGGATGCACTCCAGCCTGTCCCCCTCCCGCTACCCCCAGATGCCCCCCGGACTCCATTTTGAAAGGTTCTCTCTCCCTCACTTTGACGGTGTCAAGACTTACGGTGCAGACTGTAACATCCCGCTGATGCCTTTCACCGTCTATAATGGGGAGCTTTTATACAGCTCACCCTACTACCCCCTGAAATTCCACTTCAGCAACCTCCTCAAATACCCAGAGTCCATGTCCTACTTCGGGGCGCCCTCACTGAGCCAAGACCTGGGCTCGATCACAAACATTGACCGGGAGATCGCCATGCACACGCAGCAGCTGTCTGAGATCGCCGTGGAGAAGAACCGGACAAGGCTGGACTCCATTCCAGCCGGGAGCGCCAGCAACGCCGGGTCTGGGAAGCCCAAAAAGGGACACCTGTGTCTGTACTGCGGCAAGCTGTACTCGAGGAAATACGGCCTGAAAATCCACATGAGGACCCACACGGGTTACAAACCGCTCAAGTGCAAAGTGTGCTTCCGGCCCTTTGGAGACCCGAGTAACCTGAACAAACACATCCGGCTCCACGCTGAGGGAAACACGCCCTACAGGTGCGACTTCTGCGGGAAGGTGCTGGTGAGGAGGCGGGACCTGGAGAGGCACGTCAAGTCCAGACATCCCGGACAGACGGTGAAGAAGCTGGACGACAAACCGGGCGGCCTGTTCGAGGACGCGGAGCAGAAGAGCGACAATGACAGCGACGTGGACGTGTGTTTCACCGACGACCAGAGCGACCAGGAGTCGAGCAAAAACAATGACTGAGATGTTTTCGTGCCCACACAGAGACTGCTCGTGATTTTTTCAACAGTGTGCACAGCAAAACACGTTCTTTAGTCTTGTATGAAGTCTTTATTTGCATTTTAGACAAAGAGCCAAATGCGTCTGGACAAGATGCCACCAAAGTTTCCAAACATTTGCAGTTCAAATTTTGCTTTCTGGACTCCAAATAAAGTTTTAAACGACACATTTTGGAAGAAAATGAACAAGAAAATTTGGACAAACATATTGTTATTCATAAATGTATTTGTTAGTCTTTCTCAAGGACTCTTTCCCGCCTCATCAGACAGAGAAAAAAATCCTTTTTGGCCTTTGCGCTTTGGCTCGCAAAACAATAACAATGATAAAAAGGAATAATTAAGTCTGGTGTTTCAGAAATGTTCTTTTGTTTGAAACACAAATCATCACGGTTGTTGTCACATTCTTTTGGGTGGCATGAAGCCTGCTGCACACAAAACAAGAACAACAATCCAAAGGCGCAAAACACCGACAAAATCTATCAAGGCTGAATAAGAGACGAAACCACTTCCTTTAAAAAACAGTGTCTGCAGTGTAGAAACAAAACAAAACAAAATAAATAAAAATAAAAAATAGCAAGACTATCGTTTGTAATGTTTCCCCCTGAGAAAAGGATTTATGGGTTTGTAAAAATGACTAAAAAAATGACAGAAGAGCGCAACATTCCTCAGCACTCCATGGGAAGATGAGCTGGAAAAGAACACCGTTCTTTGTATTTTGTTATGTTTTTATTGTGATAATGTCCCCATGTTCTCTTCTAAACTGTCAGTTGCACTTTAAAAACAGCAATGGGCATTTTAACTCCACAGAACAGCTGCAAAATGATGGTTGTGTTTCATTTCCTCTCCTCTGCGCCTCGCTGAACAACACACTGTACTTAAATTTGCACTTTCTTGCCGAGGCGAGCAGCGCCCAGTTTATTTAAGGAATTATTTCTAGACAAAGAAGATGTATTGGTTGCAGTTATAGCCTATGTAAAGAAGTTGTAAAGTATGATATTTCACATTTCAGTGGAGAAGTGTTGTATACGTTTGTTTATAAGTCATATTGTCTATGAGGACAATATTTTACTCCTGTCAATTAAGTCGTTGGTTTTTGAATAAATTTAATTTAAAACATTTGAAGCAAACGTTGTTCTGCTGTGTTTTATAGCTAACCATGTTTGACAATGATCTAACCCCGGAGGTTTACATGGAAAACCTGATTAAAGCTGCATTTTATTGCAGCATAGGAAATCTAAATCCCTTCTGTTTTCCCCCTCTGTAATTATTTTTTTTTTACATTTTATTTTATTTTTTTGTAAATTCACCAGTATGACCCAATAAATCACACAATTGGGCCTATTTTCATTAAGAGCAGCATTAATGCATCTCATGAGAAAAAAATGAGTCTTTCTGTCTTTTTTCACTTCAAAAAAATAAAAAGCAACAACAAATGATTAAAGTGCATGCTGATCATTCAGCCTATGGATAAACTGATTAAACCAAATTTATTAAGTGGACATGTCTGCCTGTGACAGAGGAAAAACATTCATATTCTTTATTAAAATGCAAACAAAGTCACAAGTTAATAATATAAGCCCAATTTGGAATTAATGCTTCAAATTTTAACATGTTCTCCACAGAGAGTGTGACACTGCAACATATAATATTATTAAATCACAATTACTGCTGCCTTATTTTATGATGTCTGAAGAATGAAAGCTACTTTTTTATTCTGTTTGATCTTGAAACAATGCTTCAGATTTTACAAGCTCATCTTGCAAAATTGAAATCAAACACATGGCCAAATAACTACCTTAGAAATAAATAATAGCTGTAGTGGTGTAAAAGGATGACATGTGGGTGCAGTGGAGCACAGCAGAAAACACGTGGCATGAAATAAAGAAAAGCTTGATCTATGCAAGGAGGTAAAATTAGAGCTTTTTCAGCAGTCCCATTTAACACGAAATATAAAAACCAAATGCCTGGTTAACTAAAACCCCCAGATCCTTCTAGATACTTCGGTAAACCTGAAACTTCCGATCTTTCACCAGCAAAGCTGAAAATTTTGCAAATATGTCCAAAAACTGGTTGAGGGGACAGAAAGGAAGATTTAGGAGTTTGTTCATCATCATGAGAGCTCATCTCTAATAGAAAATTCCTGACAAGCTATTCATCCTAAAATATGAAAAATCCCAGAGAGCTCTGATGAATTTACATCTTTTTAAATGCTACATTACATGTTTCTTCATCTGCTGAACCACAGGCCAGCAGTTCTGTTGAATTATCCATGAAGGACCTTTCTGAGGAGTTGACACCCCCCCCACACACACACACTCACACACACTCACACACTCACACTTACTCACACTTGTTCCACCAACCAGTCAAACTTCCTCCACTTCAGAAACGCTGCAGCGTTTGTTTTTTCAATCTGCAACCTTTAGTTTTGCACACGGTTCCCTTTAGCTGTGGTGGAAAAAATAAAAACTAAGAATTCGTATAATGCAGCTGCTTGCAGTCTGACTGTTCAAACTGGTGAATGTCCGTCTCAAGATGTGAAGAAGAAGTGTGGCCTCATACCCGCTTGTAATCATTTTAAAGAATCTGCATAGAGTGGCTGTAGATTGAGTCTCCTCTGTCCCTGGCACTTCTGTTAAATACATTAGTATAGTGGCACAGGAGAAACACTTCAGCTCTTACAATAGGATCCTCATTTTCTTTTCCTTTCATGCCTGGGCTATATGTGTCCAGATTTTATAAATCTCACACCACTCACATTCTCAGTGCTCCTTGGACAATTCACACCTGTAAGTTTTAATCAACACGGATGCAGCCTGGAGGTAATTCTCCAAAAACACACCATGTCATATATATTAAAAAAAAAACAAAAAAAAAAACAGGATGAGACTTGTTGTTGGTTCTTTATTGTATAAAATGACTCACAAAGGGAACCTCAGAGCAGGCAAAAAAAAGGTGCTTAATAAGGTATAGAGCAAACATTTGATGTAAATGTGGTGAAATGTGATCACATTTAGGTGTGCCTAAGGAAGACACAGAAATGTGTTTAATATTGCTGTCGTGTTAAAGCAGAGAGATCTCTGTCAGATTTCATTGCTTCTGTGCTTTTCTGGCTGAGCTGTTCTATACACTTGTATAAAATAGATATACAATAGCACAGTCTATGGGAGAACCTGGCTGCAGATTTTCAATTCATCCTACCTACATTAGCAATAAATCAAACTTTAACTCAAAAGGCAAGAGCAGTGGAACCTACAAAGATGCATTTTAATCAGGAACAGAACTTAAAGATTCAGCTGATACTTTGGAAACATTATCTGTGGTTTCTTAACATTATGTTTGAATTTAAAAAACACGTTACCTGCTACATTTTCATTTGATAACACAGATTACAAATTAGCATTACAAAAATACTGTTATTAAGAAAGTCACCTGGAGAATGTGAGTGATGGCTGTGGTTTCTTTACACATGATTTTAAAAAGTTAGTACTTTATTAACAGAAAACATAACTAATTGTTTCTTCATTTTTGTCAGCACAGCTCAGTCAAATTGTCTCTAGATAAATCAAGATTCTAACAAGTGCAGGAAAGGCCTCATATTCAGCAGATCAATAAGGAGTCACTTCATATCTGCAGTCCATCTGCTACTTGTTGATGGACAGTAAACATGCAGGGTGTGAGGAGGGTTTTGAGCTCTGAACAAAACCAATACATGTACACATGTTAATGAAAAGGCAGAAACATTAACCCTACATGTTGTGAAGTAATGCCATAATTTATTTGCAAAGAAAGTTTTCCAGCAGAAAGCTGTTGGGCTTTCTGTTGACGTCTTATGGACAGTTTTCAGAGAAACGAGGCACATCGTGCCTCACAAAGCTGCACTCTTTTGCCTCTTTCTGTGGCTTGTTTGAACAAGAATCTGATTAATTCTGCTTTCATGATGACTACACTACAAGTACTTCCTATTGACAAACAAGTTGAGCAGAAGTCTAACATGCTGCTGCTCGATATCAGTGAGTGCTCCAATTCAAGTAGCGTCTGTTAGGCGTCAATAGATTTAAGTGGAAAGGTTTGACTCTCTCTTAGAAAAATTTTGACTTTTTTCACCCAGATAACAACTACCCAGAGTGGAGCAGAGCGAGATGTCTTGAGATTTTTCCATTAGTGAGGGTGAAATGGATGATGGGCTGAGGGGAGTCAGGTTCCTGCCGCGGTAAAGATACAGCAAAGCAAAGCCTTTTGATTTGCTGGTTGATCTTTGTTCACCTACTGGGTACAAGCTTTGGATAGTGTTTAGAAGGAATGTGATAGCACATACAAGAGATCAAATTAGATTTTCCCACAGGGATGGTGACGTCACCAGTGATTGCATAGAAAAGCTAGCTTGGCGGTAAGGCATCGTCACGTGGTGCTGTGCAGTAGAATTTCATGTGATGCATTTACCAGACTAAATTTATTCACTTGCATATGTGAGAACAAAGAGACAGTGTGGTGTACATGAAATAATTCACCAGGATGTGTACAAAACATGCATTCTTATTATAATTGGCCACAAATACACGGCACGATTCAACCCACAGGAACTACTGGAATTAACCACAAAGTGTTTTCACACTCAGCAGGGATGTGGCTTCAGGCGGTCAGAGCTGACTGTCCCTTTATGTGTCTGCTGCCTTGTATTCACTGTATCCTGTATTGTATTATCTCCCCTCTCTCGTGTATGGGGCTCTGCTGTGGGCCCCTGCATCAGTCTGGACCACATCCACACTCTGTTTGCGTTCAAACCCCCTTCACTCTCTCACACTACAACACCCTGCTCGCTCATCCCCTCCCACCAGCGTTTTCAATCAATTAGTGCCGTTCATTAGTGGGAACATTAGGGAAAAAAGAGTTTGATCGAGGGAGTTTGACTCCCAGCCTAGAATTTGATCCAAACCCCGACATCACCGGCAGGCTAACCACCACACCAGGCTGACTTGTTTCCAGGCTACCACTAAGTCTCCTCCAAAGCCTGGTGTGGGTATCCTTGATCACAGGAATCCTTTTCAACCTCCTGCCTCGATTGAACAAGAAATAGACGACACATGATAAAGCTAGTGGATATTTCAGCTTCACACAGGAGATTTTAACTACTAAATAAGCTATTCAGTGCACTGATGAGGACAGTGTAAGGTCCCTGGTTATCAGTCTGATTTTTAAGGAATCAATTCAAAATGGTGTAATGGACTTTAACACTTCAAAAGGAAATCTTCTTTTGTAGCAGCCTTTAAAACATTCTTTCAATGCAAGAGGCTGAATACAAAGCTATTCTAAACTGAGAGCCAATCATCATACATAATCCAATCAATAGTTCTTGGCATGGACACAAAAAAGTACAATTACTGCAAGGACACAAAAACTGAAATCACAAGAGGCAAAAAAAATAAAGTGATGATGGACTGGATATATTTATATATTAAGGAAGTACAGGGACAAATAGTTGTAGGTCAGTGGTGTTGTGCCATTTATTCAACCCTCTTTTCTGGTAGAATTAACCGTAACATACTGTATGTGTTACATTGCTACATTTAATCTGTGACCTGGAGGCTGTAAGCAGAAAGCAAATGTGAATGTTTCACTAAGAATTTGTTCCACCAAAAGATGAAGCACTGAATAAAATCTATTGTTGCATTATTTAGAAAACCATCCTTTGAAACATGGGAAAAAAAGCAGAGCATATAGTTTTGATATTGAAGAATTTGTCTTATGATGTTTGATTGCATGGCTAACTTAGCTAATCTGTCTTTCAGAAACACATCAATTATTGTGATGAAAAAGATGACAGAGTTCCTGCACCTCAAGTGTCTTTTTCATTATCAGAACTAATACCATGTCTACACTGATTAAACGGTTTAATGGATGAACTATGATGAACGATGGATAAAGCAGAAATCAACAAAGAAGGAAAGAAGTTAATGCTAATAAAAATTTAAAACAAACTTTTTATGCTGCTGAAAAACATCAGATGTTTGGTGTTTCAACGCGGATGCAAGTGCAGCTGACAGCGTGTGCAAAATGTTTCTATGGAACCATTCAGTGACCCTCTTTCGGCTCAGGTAACAGGACTGCCTGGATCTGGGCTTAAGACGTCCCATTTCTAGTTGGGCTGCTTGGGCTCAGTGCTACACAGCAGTTCATACAACATCTCAGAGCCATACTCAGCACAGAACCAGCTCAGGAACAGGTCTTAAAGCTGAACACCTGCAGCATCACCATTTACTTCTGGAAGTTCTCCTAAACACAGGAAGCAGAAAGAGATCACACAGGAAGCCAGACACATTCACTGGAACATCTGCATGTTTGGCCACGGCCCTGCTGTGGATATGAGACACTAATGCTGGTCTCAGTCAGTTTGCAGTGGTTCAGGAGGAAACGTCTCAACAAGCTTTTCTGGAAAAACACGCTGCTGTTGTTTTTTGTAGAAATGCCATTCTCCAGTATTTAAAAAAATAAAAACCTTCCAATATACTGAGGTGAAAGCAGGAATCTTAAAACCCAGGAAAAAATGTGAAATTTGGTCAAAGCAAGGATATAAACTGATAAGATAAGTGGATGTATTTATTTCTTTAAAAGGATCCCCATTAGCTGATGCCGATGGCACCTGCTAGTCTTCCTGGGGTCCGACAAAAGAAGACAACCTTACATCAAAAGATCATGTTTCTCGATCACATCAGTCAAAATAGACATCTAATGTACATCATGTTTAATATCCGTTGATTTTAGACCAGTCATTCAGTCAACAGGAACAAACAGAACAAGAACCAACACATTATACTTGGACTGGATTATTGCTCAGCCGTTAAGTAGTGCATTCTAAGATGGTATTTGAAACAGGCCTTGCTGTGTTAGATTGTCGTATGTGGAGGGGGCAGCTATTCCAAAGTTTGATGGCACGATCAATAACTGCCTTTTTTTTAAAATTTTGGACATGCTAGTGTAATTTGACCTTCATCTAGTGGAATAACTATGAATCTGACTATATCTGATTATTTGATTATGTAAAAACTCTGTTTGGTGGAATAATCAGTAATGCTGAAGAATATGAGTGTACTTAAAGACAGCCTTTTTTCTACCTTTAACCATGAGAGTTTGCAATGCATACTTTCATTGCTACAGGGACATGCAGTTCAAGGGTCTGATACGACACAAACAGATTGTTCTGCAACGTTTGTCCCTTAAAGGTCTAATATGTAATATTTCCCTATCACAATACGTAAAAACAACAAAACCAGCATTATTTCCTTTTATAAACTCTGTGTGTGCATTATTATAACCATAGACTGTATGTGTGTGACAGACAGAGCCACCATGATGTCACCCAATGATTCATGTTGACTTCACAGAAGAAGGAAAAAAGACCCCAAAGTCACGTTGGCTAATGTTTCCCACATTGAAATGTTAAAAGCAAAGCAAAGTAACACTGTATTTATGGACCATTTATTATGTTGGCTGCTATTTTTGAGAATTATGTAAAATACAGAAGCTGTGGTTGAGAAGCTTTACTTAGGTCACCAAGTAAATCTGACTTCTGGTGGCATCTTTTTAAATTTTTTCTAGATTTTCGAGATGGCTTTGAATTCAGCATCATTTCATGTCAATGACATCATATCTGCTTTACCTACGGTCAATAAATATGTATACTACCGTTCAAACTTTTGGGGTCACTTAGAAATGTCCTTATTTTTGGAAGAAAAACATTTTTTTCACTGAAGATCACATTAAATGAATGATAAATCCAGTGTAGACATAGTTAATGTGGTAAATGACTATTGTAGCTGTAAACGGCTGATTTTTAATGGAATATCTCCATAGGGGTACAGAGGAACATTTCCAGCAACCATCACTCCTGTGTTCTAATGCTACATTGTGTTAGCTAATGGTGCTGAAAGGCTCATTGATGATTAGAAAACCCTTGTGCAGTTATGTTAGCACATGGATAAAAGTGTTTTCATGGAAAACATGAAATTGATAGTGATCCCAAACTCTTAAATTTGTATTTACAATTATTTTTATTTATTTATTTTTTTTACCACAGGAAACAGCCCTGTAACTCCACAGCTACAGCAGCCGTATGGGTAGTTTACTCATCTAAAGGTGAGCTAGAAGTTGGCGTGATGTCAGCTAACTGCCGTTATTTCATTAGACTAAAATAATGAACAAAACTTCAACACATCATGTCTGTCTCCGTAGAAAGATTTTCATCTGGAAAAATGTCACCAAACAACAGTTGTGGCTGAATACTGAAAAATAAATAAATATGTCTTTCCTGGACCTCATGTTTTCCATTGAGATCAAAGAGAATTCACGAAGACAGAGGAAAGGACAATGTGACTGCTTTTAAGCTAAGCTGTGTGACCGTGTGATGGACTATGCTGTTGATGTGCTGTCTGCTTGGATTATCTCCTTTCCTCTTGTAAAGGATGAACCAGCGTATACTCGGCTAAAGGAGACCAGTAAGGAAGTATTTAAAGAATTCTACCAGCTCTTATCATGGCTTCAACTTCGACACTTTCAAGTCCTTCATTCAGGTACAAACCTTTCTAATACTCAACCTCTATCCTTTTACTAATTTTTGGATTGAGAGAACCCCAATGGCAGGAAAATACTGTGAATTTAGCATTTTTGGCTGATGTGGGTATTTAGCACTGGATGAAAGAAATGTGATTTGAGCAGCTATTCTGCATTCTGTCCTGTAAATCGTACATGCAAAGAAATTTTAACCCTTCATGGGAATGGCAGCACTTTAGTGGCTACAGGAGTCTAAATTAAAGTCATAATTGTTGTTGAAAATTCATCAGATATGATAAAGATCATGTGCTCTTGTTGAGGGTTTTAAATTTAAGAGTTGTCCTCGGTTACTTCTTATTGTCGGCCGTCTGATCAGCGTTCTGAGCTGTGACACCAGGTGAATGCTTGTAACTAGATGGTTATACAGACAGCTAAGATGACCTTGGCCTCGAGGATCCACTGGTTAGATGATACAATACCTGCCTTTACTGAATGTTAGGACATACACTGAATAGTTCTCGTTGAGCTTTTTCCAGTTTATTGCAGCACCTGCTTTGCCCACAATGGAGCACAGACAAAGGGAAAGGAATAACTAGTAAACATAATGTGATGTGACTGCTGTTATGTCAAGTTTTGTGTTCAACAGCTTGTGCAGGGAGAAGAACACAGCTGAAGCTTTTTAAAGCATGCAGCAGTAAAGTGCTACTCAACTGAATATTACAGTTAACTGGGTTTTCTGATCAAGCGTGGCTGGTAAAACAAAAACATGTCTCTGAGAAAGAGGCAGCGAATGTTTGCCTGGGTCTCTCAGCCTGTTTTAAAGCTCACAGAGCTGATGTTGTCTGACTGCTCCACTGCTGGCAGCCTGCTCTCCTGGAGCTGGTAGACCAGGAAATGAATGCAGGTATGCACTACTGCTCAGACAGAGCTTGGAAGAGATGGAACAAATGGCTTCATGTGCACACAAACACGTACACGCTACCATTCTGTGTGTACACCCAATCATGTGGCAGACGAGCAGTCCTCCTGGTGATGATGGGAGTCTGTCAGAGCGGATATGAAGTGACTGGGCTGCTGCTGGCAGCCTGCTCTCCTGGAGCAGGTAAACCAGGTAGAGTAAACACACGCAGCTGGTTTCCCTGAGCTGTGTAGAGGGATGGAACACACATTCAAGAAGAAAAGCACATAAGAGCATCAGAA
This sequence comes from Acanthochromis polyacanthus, assembly GCF_021347895.1. NCBI lineage: Eukaryota > Metazoa > Chordata > Actinopteri > Pomacentridae > Acanthochromis > Acanthochromis polyacanthus. The sequence goes on along the minus strand of NC_067124.1, from coordinate 1,263,439 downwards.
GAAAGTGATCCATGTTGGCATGCATGCACATAACTGTGGGCAGTTAAACAGCAGAGCACAGGGAGGGACACAAGCTGTAATCACAAAGGTGGACAGATGGACATACAAAAAATACACTGCAAGAGAAACAAGCTGACAACTCTGGCTCAGCTGGACAAGCAAACAGACATGAAGGTAACGAGGTGGGTGTGTGGGCAGAGTCCACCGCCTCACCGTCAGTCAGAGAGAGGCTGTTGGTCTGTGATGGCGGTGCAGCCTGTCAGTTGTGATAGCAGCAGGTAGAAGGTTTAGACTGTGGCACACCAGCTGTGGCCCACTGGTACCCTCTCCTCCTCCGTCCCTCCACCACCTCAGCAACACAAACACATGCTAAACAGGCCACTGTCTCCACTGCCTCCCACATTCAGCTGCAAATGAGCCTGCTCTGGGCCCCAGTCCCGTTTGATGTCATGAATAATGAGGATGAATTTTCATTTGCGCAGGTTTCAGAAAACTATAATACCTTTTGTTTAGGGTTGTCACATCAAGCAGTCAGGTCTGTGAGCTCAGGAGTCTATTCATTTCCAAAGAAACAAATACATCCAATTCAAATCCACACATTAATGACAGATTTTGTGATATAAATGCAGATGTTTTAGCTATATCCAAAGTGAACACTCTCACTCAGTCCAATAAACTGTGGCTATTTTAGGGTTGGTACAGCAGCCATCTCTGGTTTGTCAGAAGGGCCTTCTGGCAATGATGAGTATCCATCAAAGTGGATGTGAAGTGGATGTTCTAGTGCTGACAGGCTGCTGTCCTGAAGCAGGTAAACCAGGTAGAGTACAACAACTGATCGCTCAGACCATGTAGGAAACACACAACACACACAGAAGAGAGGGATATCCTTGGATAAAGTATATGAGGAAATTGAACAAAGAATGAGCAGTGTGACCTCAGTTATGACCTCTCCTTTCTTCAATGTCTCCTGTCAAATGTTCTATGCAAAGGCAGAAAAACATTTAAATTCATCTGCATGCACACGTGATCAAGCCAGGCAGCCAAATGTAGCAGATATAATGTCTTTTATTGTGAGCTGTAGGTGCAGTTAGATGGTCTTTTCTACAACCTTTGGAGAACCCCAGGTCAGCATCATTCTCAGTGAATAAGTGCAAACTGGTAATGTGAAAGACATACGAATGAGCAAATTAATGACTGAACATTTCAATCCAAAGTCTTGAACATGAACACGCTGTACGCCAGCATCTGGAAAATTCTACCTTTTCAGAAGCTGATTTATCTGCCTGGCTTGCAGAGCTGATATCATTTATCATACTAAATGAATCCATAATCCATGGAGAAATAGACAAGAAGCAACACCAAAAGAGCTCAGACAAACTAAGAAAAGTTGGATATCTTTCACATCGCTATAGGCAAACAATAAGTTCCAACATTTATGTTGATGCTCTGTCTTTTCTGCAGAAATATCACTGTATCAATATTATAGGATGATTTAGCTTCTCTTATTAAGTGAAACCCAGACAATGAAAAGCATTTGAGGGAACTGAGCTTCTGAAAAGGTCGCTGAGAGAAAGTGTAGCTGTGGTGGCAAAGCTAACGCTCAGTGAGCAAGAAGTGTGTTCTGTTCTAACAGACAGAGTTTGGAGATAACTGGTTTACTGTGGAGTCAATTTAAATAAAACTAATTCTCATTTTTATCAAACGATTTAGTGTCCTGTCTTTATGCGTGACTAAGCTAGCTGTCCTTGCTGTAGCTTGATATTTACCAGGCAGACAACACATTTCTTGTCTAAACGACAACATCAGAGATAAGCATGTGTTCAAAAATGTCAAACTTTTTCTTTACAGCTGTAAAAGCGCTGCTGTGATAACATGGTCATACACCCTTATATCCAAAGTGACTTCATTCAAATTCTGACTCAAAATGACCTAAAGATATTCAGAAATGAGTGATGCTGAACTGTAACTTTCTGTACTACACTGTGCTGGTAAGTGGTTACAAACTGACAATAAACAAGTGTGAGGTATAAAAGTAGCAGATCGAGTTCTCATTGACTACCTGGCGGGTAAATAGTTGGATTTAATTGAAGCCCACAGGCTGCTACAAGCTACTATCGATATGCCGTTCTATAGGAGAGTGAGAGTTAACTAGTCATCTTGTTAACCCAGCTGACCTGGCTGAGGTGTCCCTCTGCTGAGGTGTTCAGATGCAACTTCTGTGTTTCTGTGTTGTGTTCCTGGTGTGCGACTCATGAGAAAGATGTTCACACAGCTCAAGATGAATAAGCTCCATTGCTGGAAAAGCTCTAAAGATGTGTTGAATGTGGCCCATTGATTTCCTCATTACCCTCAGCCTACTAAACAACCAGGCGACTGCTAATGCACTAGTCATTACCATTCAGGAGGCTGGGCAAGGTCTCTGCAGGCAAACCTTTCCCTTCAGTCTGAGGGCATTCACTGCTGTGTTTTCTGTACTGTATGTGTGCCAAGTTTACAGTACAGCATGAATATCAAAGAAAAGGATTAATTCTAGTCAAAATAACCACTTCAGGATCTTTGCTTTGTTCTGCATATCTTTAGATGACCTTGATTGAAAGCCATGAAATATTTAGACTACCGTTCAAAAGTTTAGGGCCACTTTAGAAAGGTCCTTATTTTTGAAAGAACAGCAGTTTTTTTTTCAATGAAGATAACATCAAATGAATGATAAATCCAGTGTAGACATAGTTAATGTGGTAAATAACTATTGTAGCTGTAAACAGCTGATTTTTAATGGAATACCTCCATAGGGGTACAGAGGAACATTTCCAGCAACCATCACTCCTGTGTTCTAATGCTACATTGTGTTAGTTAATGGTGTTGAAAGGCTCATTGATGGTTAGAAAACCCTTGTACAGTTATGTTAGCACATGGATAAAAGTGTGAGTTTTCATGGAAAGCATGGAATTGTCTGGATGACCCCAAACTGTTGGACAGTAGTGTAATTTATTTCAGTTTTCATTGAATGGTTTTCTCAGTGGCTGCGCTTGGAGAGGTTCAGTGTTTTACATACAAGCAACAGACAGAAGCAGAAAAACCCAGGAGTCTATACTCAACGTGATTTCTTCCATTGCAATTCTAACTAAAGTAAGTAAACTATATCATTCAACGATTTGTCTTTTTTAATCACCCCATGTTGTGGATTGTGAGTGTGTGTTTTAAGGAACAAAATATTTTTCCCTGCACTCTGTCTTTCACATCTTCAGGAGACAATCATTACCAAACATTACAAAGGATAACTATTTAAACCCTTGCTCCTATTGAAAGCCAATCCATACTGACTGAAGAGGAGAACTTTAAAAAAAAGAAAGGGAGGAAAGAAAAGGAAACAAAAGCCGATATAGACTGCGAGACAACGTGGAGGAGAGAAAGAAGAGGGGAAAGACAGAGAGGGAGAGACGGAAAAGTGAGAATGGCATAGAGAAAGAGATGGAGAAGAGGAGGCTCTTTTGGGGTGCACTGGGCTGTGAGACAGGTCCATTCACTGTGATCTAAACACTGTGTCCCACTGCGCATCAGCGCTCTCACCCCGGCAGCCAACACTGTGGCCACAGAGTTAACCAGTCAACTCCATTACAGTGCAGGGGGCGTGTACAGACCTGCCACACCAAAGAGATCACGCCGGCCGGCCAAGAATATTAATTGCTTTTAAATGAAGTGGAAGTCTCTTTATTGGGTGTCTGGTGTTGGTTTGTTATCTGCGAGCTGAAAAGGCCCCGCTGCTCTTTGGTCTCGCCGCCTTTGAAAGAGAAACTGACTCTGGATGAGGTCATTGATCAGCAGGGGCTATATACTCCCAGTGGGTTTTTGTGCGTCCTGCCCCTTTAACTACCCCTATTGTATTCTTCCCATTGAATCCTCAATGTGCCGCTGTTAATAAACATATTTGTTAATGATGCTTCCTCCCAGACGTAGATTCAATCCAGAGTTTGTTTATGTGCTGAGGTCATGATGTGTACAATAAACATGCAACTTGATGCTCACCGTGATACATATACTTACAATGTGACTGTTTTTTTTTAAATAATGAGAAGATTACAGTTTCAACTGTTCACATTATCCCCACGATGCTTCACTACTTCAACAGTTTGGTGGTTGACTTGTTGCTTGGCTTCTTGGCAGTTTGATGGATTTGTGTTCATTTGTCAAACTGATCTAGTAGATGATATCTTGCTGCAGTCTTGAGGTGTGCAGACTCTAGAGGAGACTCCTGCAGGATTGCTACAAGGATGTAGGAAAAACTAGAGAAAAAGTGTGAAGTGTGGAAAAAAGAATTGCAGTAATCCCCTGCTAGTGTAAGAGTAAGACAGCTTTCCAGCTTTGTCTAAGGTCTGATGTAGGACTGAAACCTGACAGAAATAATGATGTAAAACCTCATTGTAAAAGTCTCACACAGAAGTTATAGTGTGGAAAAAAGACTTTCAATTGTACAGATTTTTCTGGACAATAAATTCATATTAAAGTAGTAGTAAAGTAGTTACCAAAAGAGTATCTGTACAATAATCAGATTTCTGTGCTATGGCACTGATTGTGAGGTATAGATTATGTAACATGCAGGTGTGAAGACCGGAAAGCTGATTAAATCTGCGTTTGATGGAGCCACGCTGATTACAAGAAGTAGAGCAACAAGCAGTGCTCTAACTAAACTAACCTGATCTAAAAACTACACATTTTTTGCATTATGACACACAGGACAGGAAATGAACATTGCCCCATCAGAAGTGCAATACTAACGAAACAAATGTGAGCGGCATGTACTGCACACGCTTCTTTATTATGTCTCATAGGTAATTTCTCACTGCCTGGCTGTGACTGAATGCATTTCCACCTGTGAGCCCTGTCGGGACGACAATGGCTGCTGTAGCTCAAATCATGTACAGTGTGTCCACCTCACTGGTCCCCACTGAGCTCTGTGTCTGAGGCCTAACAGGCTAGCAGGGGGGAGAGGATAGAGGACATTATCTATAATTCCCTGTGCTGTCTCTCTCCCTCAAAAGGGGCCCGCACACCAAACAAAGCCCCGCTGCTAGACAGCTCTGAGATGAAGACGAAGCTGAGGTTTCACATCCCCATGAATAAGGTTAGATATTAATCCAGCTAAGAGAAGAAAAAACATGCTACAGGTTGCTTTCTAAGCTTCCATTGTGGGAGTATTTCTTTGTGTTGCTGTCTGTCTGGCTCTTGAATAGGAGCCCCCCTCCTTCTCACTATGTCTGTTGAAAAAATTGGCTTCTAAATACAAGCTATTAGAATATTTGTGTAGATGAGTAATAAGTTATTAGTTGCAATTACTGGTCATTTATTAGTCTGGTATAATAGACTGATTAGGCAGTGAGCCTTTTAACTTCTGAAGAAGTAATTTGGAAGACAGCCTACCTTTGACAAGGCAAAGAAAGGCTTCCTTTATTCAGGCCATATCTGGCTATTGTACTAACAGACATGTTATAATGGGATTACTAGCGACTACAGTGGACTGATAAAATCAATGGCGCAACGCATCATTTTGTATAATTCACAGGTACTGGAGATGAGAAGAGATCTTGACTAGTGAGAGGGCACTTCAAACAGGATGAATAGGGAGTGGTATATGCATTACGCAACCTATATTTAATGTAATTTACTCCGTATAGTAGATGGTGGTGGGAAATTTTAGCCCCTCAGTGTTTTTTGAAGGTGGCTTCAGCACGCTGTGACTTTTGGAGCATTTGGAGGCAGCCTCGCCTCCAAATGTCACATTTTGGCCTGTTTGACATGCATTTGACCCCTGACAAATTGGAAGCATAGCCTCCTCTGTACAGGTAGCACTGGTCCTTTGTCAAACATAACGACAAAACCTCCATTCATATTCCGCCTGAGTTTTCCAAGGACGCTCCATTGTTGTCAAACATATCCCTGCAAGAAATCTTTCATTTTAAAGAACAATGGCGGCTCTTGTGGTCATGGTGCTTCAACTATTTCTGTTTTCATCTGTCTTCCTCTTGGCTTCTTTGTTGTCTTCAGTCCAAGGAGGTCCTGGACAAATCTGTGGCACTGTATTAAACAAACTGCTCACACACATTTATGACCATGAAAAACAAGTGTATCCAAAAGTGAGGGCAGCGATGCAAGGGGAAACCTGCAGAAAAACAAAAAACAAAACACAAGCTTGAACTTCCGGAATGAAAATATAATAAATTTGAAGCTGAGCTTGTCCATGAACATACCGTGACCCGTCTCTGCTGTAAAGGCTACGGTGCACCACACGGAGGAACAGAGGAGGTTCTTCTTACCTCTACTAGCTTTCAGTTACTGCCTCAAGCTGTGCTTCCCTCCTCTTCATTCACCAGCGGCCACAGATGGAGCACAGTGGTGACACTGGGCCAAATAGCCCAGAACAATATCATCTTTCCATTGGTGGCACACAAGTGTATTGCTGTCTTTCCTACCCACTTGTCTCATCTCTTTGTACCTATGCCTCTTCCATGCCTGTTGTTTGTTCTAATGCGGTCCTGATGGAGCAGCTGGTAGTGACATGGGGTTGATTATGCTGTTCCCACAGTGACATATTCAATGGCGGCCGAGGAAGGCGCCATTGTTGCCTCTGATCTGTGGATGACAGCCCTGCCTGTTGCACCAGCTCCACACTGGCGATCTCACAGTGAGAGGGGAGCAGGGCATGTGTGTACCGAACAGGCCTCGGTTTGACCGATATTTATACCAAGTTGTATTTGAAACGCATCTGCTCATTACCAGTGTTTTCATGCCGGTGAAGGTCCTTTAAATTTCAGTGATCACCTGTTGAATTTGAACAAAGTTTGAACAGCATCAACATGTGCTGCAGCTCTCCACTCAAAAGCGGGCTACAAGCAGCTAAGCAACATTAAACACATCTTTTTGTTTTCATTACTCCACCGAGGAACGCGGCAGAGTTCTGTGACGATTGGTGTCCGTCTGTCCGTCTGTCCGTCTGTGCACAACATTACTCAAAAATGGACAAACGGATTTGGATGAAATTTTCAGGGAAGGTCAGAAATCACACAAAGACCAAGTGATTAGATTTTGGCAGTGATGCAGCTTATAGTCTGGATTTGTTAAAGGTTTCTGTATCATTGCCAGATAACGGCACGGCGTCACTGTAACCATGACAACCAGTGAACACTACATCAGCTGATTGTGATCCTACTACAAATCCACCTCTGAGGACTTATCAGGACTTATCCATCAGAAATGATCCAAGGAACAGCTGATTAAACTGTGGGGGTGTTTCTGAGTCCCATCAATTCCCGCCTACATTGTTAGGTCACGCGATTAGGTATTCGCACATAGTGTACACATGCATGACACACGCCTGTGCTCAGTGCAAGGTCCTTTTGTTTGTGGGTACATGTATATTAAATAGACACATTCTATGTCGTCGTGATTTCTGATCATCAGTAACTAATAAACAAATGCTGCATTTCTGACATATGGGGTAATGAACAGCCTTGGAGGAGTACTGCGCTCTTTGAGTGCTTTTCTAGTTAGAATAACATTTTAAAAGTGTCCACATGATAGACATGTCCAAAAATTCAAGCTGTATAACACTGCAGCAAGATGTTCATCTTATTTCATCCTATTATCATTGCCTATCATTGAGTGAAAAGGTTAAATCTGAAGCCCTCAGTGATTTTTATCTTACATGTCACGAGTAAAAAAGTGGATATTGGAGCATTTACAAACCAAAAACAGCTCAATTTGCTGAAGAAAATCATGTAATATGATTGAAAGCTCAAAAACACATGGGGTGAACTTGTTCTTGGAAGCAAAAGCTGTCCATGCTTTACTCATTCTAACTGAAAATTTAGACCCAAACTTATTTCAAAGTACAGATTCTAAAGGATGACATCCATATTGGAAGGTTTTGCACCACACAATTTCATTTTTGGAAGAGATGAGACTTTTCTTCTTTAATACTAACTTAATAAATGCATACCTAACCAAAACCATTCAGGAAAGGTAAGTCTGTGATTCTAGAGAAAACATGTTGAGATCTAATTAGTTAGCATATTTAGTTAGTTGCCAGATTTACTGTCCTTCCTACTCCCCTCTGTCCGGTGCAATAGCATGAGCATGCAAGGTGGAAATGTGTTGTGCTGAATTGGTCAAGGCCATCCATTTACAGAGCCAGGTCTGTGTATGGACACCAGACTTTTTTCTAACACACACAGAATGCACAGCTGGCAGGTCCTGATTCAGGATCTCAGTATTGAACAAGTAGATCAAACAACCTCTGATTATGGGTGGATTGAAACATGAAAGAAAAAATGAAGCCTTTTGCAAAAATTAACATAAAACAATGGTTAATGCAGAAGTCAGTGAGTGATGCTTTCTAAACCAAGTGTAGCTGCATGTCACAATAGCACAAAACAAATGTACAGGACACTTTTTAATATGAAATACTAAAAAAAATGACAACTGATTGAGCAAATATCACAAGTCGTACCACATGAACTAAAGTGTCAGTAGATAGCCTAGTCAGAATAGAACACAGTCCTAGCCTAGCCGCGCTAGACAACCCATGGCAACGAATTTAATTCTCTGCCAGGGTGGGTCTAGTTACCCTCCATAAGGCTCGAGGCTGGATGCTCCTAAAACTGGCCGGACCAATCACCATGAAGTGTAGAGTCAGAAGGCGGGCGTAACTAAGTGACGACAGAGGCGTGACGATTCTGACAGAAACAACCGGCGCACAATAAACAGTTATCTTTGGACTCGGCTTTGGCCACAGTCCTTAAAGATTTGAAGCTAAAATTCAACTTGAAAGATAAACAAAGGACGGCACTGAAGTGTTTCATTGAGAAGAAAGACGTATTTGGACTTATGCCGACGGGATATGGCAAATCCTTAATATACCAGTTGGCTCCGCTGGTTGGGAAGCTAATGGGACTTAGCCACAATCCGGGACTCTAGGAACTACATCAGCCTATTCGTTGCGTTGATTGGTTGTATACCTACCCAATTGCTGCAGAGTGATTTGATAGACAACCTTTTAGCCCGCCTCCCTCCCTGTCAAGCGGTCCTAGACCCTTGTGCCGTCAGAAACATGGGTATAGCATGGCTAGGCTAACACAGTCCTGCAGTTTGAAAAAGGTACTCAAAATAAAACAATTAAGAATATGTGCTTTATTGAAGGCATTTTTATTATTATTTTTATTTCCAGACCCTAAAAGGCAAAAACCCTTGGTTATAAGACTTGCGAGACAAAAACATATTTAAACATACATATACTCATATTTCAGTGTGTGAAAAGATGCTCTGAAAGTTGGTCAGTAAGCAAAAAAAAGTTTTATATATCAGTCTAAAAGCACAAATATCTTCACAAGTATCTAAATTTTATATTAAAGTTTCAGGCAACTCAGAGATGGTCAAGCAGGATTTCCTTGAAAAACCTGATGTTTGAGATAGAATGACAATTTATTGTTACAATGTGCAGAAAGTAACAATATGTTGAATTCATATCACTTTCAAAAATGTCCTGTTTCTTCGGTGCTCTACAAAAGCAGCTTCAAATATGCTTTAGTTCTCTATTCAACCCTCTCAAGGTAATACTTACAATGTTGTAATGTAGATTTCCAGTATAAATCTCCTGCACTCCTTGATGAATATCCTGCCTTCATTTCTACATTTGACATTATATAGTACTTCAGTGTCCTGCAATCCTCCATTTGAGGCTATGTCTAAGGTGAGGTATCAAGTATACATCACCCTTTGTATCAGATGAACAAAAGAAATGAAGTTCACATGTATTGTTGAGGGCTGCACAGTGGTTAGTGGTTAGCACTTTGGCCTTGCAGCGAGAAGATCCCCGGTTCAAATCCTGGCCTGGGCCTGGGATCTTTCTGCATGGAGTTTGCATGTTCTCCCGGTGCATGTGTGGGTTTTCTCCGGGTACTCCGGCTTCCTCCCACAGTCCGAAAATATGCTGAGGTTAATTGATTACTCTAAATTGTCCGTAGCTGTGAATGTGAGTGTGATTGTTTGTCTGTATATGTAGCCCTGTGACAGACTGGTGACCTGTCCAGGGTGTCCCCTGCCTTCACCAGAGTCAGCTGGGATAGACTCCAACACCCCCCATGACCCTAGTGAGGATAAAGCGGTGTATAGAGAATGGATGGATGGATGGATGGATGTATTGTTGACTTTATAGTATAAAATCTGACTATCATTGTCCAAAGTCAGCAGACAGGTGCATAGTGCAGATGCATGTCCATACTGCCCACTAACTGTACTCTGTTTAAAAGCACAGTAAGAAACCCTGCACACAAGCAAAGAAGAATAGTGCAGCCAGTCACTCAGTCAGGCCAGCCTCTTCATCACAAGGCCCAGTTTGGATCATTTGGTCGGTAATTGCTGCCCACAAGTGAGCCACTCCACATGAATGGAAGTGCAGTAAAGCGTCAGCGGCCATGATCAGTGTCTGCTCCCAGGTAATAGCCCCTTTCCCTCCCCCTTCCAACCCCAGCTTCCCTCTCCTAGGCTGCTCCGCCTGTTGAATGAGGGGATAAAAGTAGTGAGGGTGAGGCAGAGAGGGGGAGGTCAGAGGGAGGGCGGGGGCCGATATAGGCAATCCATAATTACCTGTAATGAGACTTTTGTCTTGGAGCATTATAGGGATGTTCTTGAAGTCACCCCAGAGGTGGTTTTCAGATGGAGGAAGAGCTGCGTGCGCCTCAAGGCCTCTCATGGCCCATCTCATCCATATGTGCAGTAATAGGTAATTACTGAAGTCTCATTGAAGTCCATGTGGAGCATTCTGCCTCTCTCTCTCTCTCTCGAAGCAGATGAATACCCGCCACTCACCTATTACACAAAGTGACACTCCTGGAGATCCAACGTGTCATCTCAATCTTCCCCTTCAGTTCTGCTCGTTCTTCCCTTCCACCCCCTCAGTTTGAGAAAACAGCTGGCACCCTTTGATGTCTGACTGGCCTCGTGTTGGGTCACCTTCACTGCTGCGTCTGACAGGGGATCTATTCATGCTAGTCTTGGGACGTTGAAATCATTTTCTATATGGCACCATGTTACAAATACCTATCAGAGCCTTCCTGTGCTGCTGACTCACACCTAGAGACTGATAGCTCTCACACAGGGGACCAAAATTACAGAACTGCTTTGACTGTTTGGTCCATGGGAGACCTTTTTCTTTATCCACCCAGAGAATACATCTTTCTATCATTTCTGCATCAGCAGCCAAGATCTCTAATTGTTTTCTATTGTTGAAGGACAATTGCAGTTATTCTGAAGCTCCTACTGACATTTGCACACTTCACCACAACACTGCAATGACATCAGATATTCATATGATCAGTAAGGCTGAAGACACTGGTTTATTCAGTCTGACTTCAAACACTTTTCCAACCAATGAGTTGAAAGTTAGCAGTAAGCCACTGGCTAACATGTTACCAGTGACACATGCAGCATATAAGATAAGATAAGCTCAGATAAGACAAGGTAAAATAAGAAAAGATAAGATAACTTAAGATGAGATCAAACTTTGTTAAGCCCTAAGGAAATTCTTGAAGGAATGACGGATTTATGTGACAATCGGCTTACGCTTGTCTGTCAGTCTGTCTGTCTGTCTGTCAGCAACATCACTCAAACACAGACTAACAGATTTGGACGAAATTTTCATTGAAGGTCAGAAATGACTCAAGGACCAAGTGATCAGATTCTGGCAGTGATGCAGCTTATAGTCTGGATCCACGGATTTGTTAAAGATTTCTGTATCATTGCCAGATAACGGCTCAGCGTCACTGTAACCATGACAACAAGTGAACGGTACATCAGCTGCCTGACGATCACATGATTGTGATCCTACTAGAAATCCACCGATGTGGATTTATCGGGATTTATCCGTCCGAAATCATACAACAACTGAGCAGCCTGCGCTGTCTGATGGCTTTTCTTGTTCTGTATGTATCTTTTAGAGTTTTGATGTCTTCAGTATTAGTCTACAATGTATAAAATAATGAAATAAAAACCATTGAATGAGAAGGTGTGTGTGTATATAAATTTTTAGATGCAGCTGCCTGCCGCTGTAGAAAACGAGGTTAGTGTTCGTTAGGTCACAAAGAGTGGAGCATAACAGAAGGAAGTCCTTCTTACCAGCTGCAGTCAGGCTTTTACATTCACATAAGTATTTTAACTTGTGATTTATATGTGCACGTGTTTGAATTTGTATAATTTTTTCCCTAACTTATATACTATCTATACGGTCATACTGGTGACTGTAGCAAAGTAATTTCCTTTAAAGGATCAATAAAGTATTATTCTATTCTATTCTATTCTATTCTATTCTATTCTATTCTATAATTCTAGTGAGAGCAGTGCAAGTGAATCCAAACAATAAAGTTGAAGGTGCTAAAAACCATAACAATAAATCTTATTTTTGAAGAGCTGAGTATTAATTCTATGTGGTCCTTAAAAGTGATCCTACTCACAAGTTAAATAATCACTTAATCCATTGTTATTACTATTATTGTAAGAAATTAATTTGTGCAGCTTTAAGTAGGTTAAAGAACATTTCAATAACATACTGTGATTTGAGGAGATATCTTGATAGAAAGACTTCATAATTTATAATGAGCCCTGAAGTAGACACACACAAACATATATCAGCATGTATCTGCTGTCAAGAGTTAATTTACTCTAAGGTGAACACACATCTATGCATTCTCCTCTGAACCCATTCACTTGTCTCCAAGGCCTTGGGTTCTTAACATAGACCATGAACACCATAATTAAATTACTATAATGCAGCACAAGTTCCCACATAACTTGGAAGATTCTGAATGCTACAAAAAGAATAGCATAATTTGACCTGTCAGGAAAGACGTATATTTGATCTGAATATGAACTTGAAAATCACTCTGAAGGAGCTGAAGCTTCATTGTTTGAACCAATAAAAGATATTTATCTGCCATCTTGGTGCTGATGCTGCAGTGGGAAAAAAAAAACACACGAGAGGTATTTGAAAAGCAACACAAGTGCAGTGATGAGGTTACCAGTAGGTACTCCGTGTTTTGCTCTCATGTGGAGTTTTACCATGAAGTGCTTTGACTGTGTGTGTGTGTGTGTGTGTGTGTGTGAGATCTTGGGAATTCTATAAGACGTTCTGTTGTCATAGCAGAGAGTGACCCTTGTGTGACCACACGTGCTTAGACGTGGACTCACACACACACACACACACACACACACACACACACACACACACACACACACACACACACACACACACACACACACAACACACACACACACACACACACACACACACGTGCACACACACGTGCACACACACGTGCACACACTCACAACACAAACGAACCAAACAGCTGTGCGGGTGGGCCTCGTCATTAGTCCTGCTTGTTTTTCTTTTGATTGAGGGAAGTTGCATCGCGGTGCAACTCTCAGTGTGCGTTTGAGAGTGAGTGTGCGTGCCATGTGGAACGGTTCTCAGTGTCCACTCGGCACTGGGACTAATTTGCATTCCTTTGTGCATGAATAAAGGACACCTATTCTGAGGACAGAGTTTACCAGCTGCCATCCAGGACTAGTCCTTATTAGAGCCCTGCTGTTCCTCTGAGAACGCCAGCACATGTTCAACACGCGCTACCGCTCACACAGCCTACCCACAAACACACACTCACGCACTCAAGGACACGTGCACCCCCACGGTCATAATCTATTCATACACAAATGAAAACACACTAACACAGATGTACTAAAAGAAACAGACACACACTTTGCACAGAGACACTTGCAGAAGGTCCAAGCAGTGATTACCAACACCAGTGGAAATATTCTGAAGTTATCAATGGAAGGGCAGAGGTCACTGTCACACACATCAGCCCCATTGATATGGAGGTTATTTATGCATGTTTATAATCTGCCCACTAAGAGACTGCAAGTTTAGATGAGCATAACGGCAGCACAGAGTCTAATTACAGTTGGACCTGGATAGTTTTGAGTAAATGTGGCTGAAAAGTAGGGAGCAGTATTCATTATTACTTTGTATGACAGAATAACGGGATATTCTCATTCTTCCACAAACAAATAAGAGCAAGTAAAGGCGGTAACTATGAATATTGTCAGTGTAGTACATTTCCCATCAGGCTGTGATTGTCTCTAAAATGAAATGAGACAATAAAAAGTGAATAATTCTAAATGTGGTGTTGGTTTTGTTTTACAATTTTTTATACATATTTAGTCTTTCTAATGACTTTTCACTGGGAACAACTTTACTCTTTGAATGAACACTTTTCATCCAAAGAACAAATAAGGTAACTTTTCAGTCCAGGATATGTTGACTAGACAGCTCTCAGTGACTTAAAGTGGTTATGATCTCTGCTCTGATTTGTACAAACACTCTTTCAAGTTCCAGATTAATACATATTGCAAAAGCAGCAGCTGACTGTCAGTATGAACTTTACCACCGTATCAAACCAACATGTTAAAAAAACAATGTGAATCTCAGTTTAAATGGTTGTAAATGGCAGCTTTTCCTGATTAGTTTTTGATGTGTTGTGTGTGTTTGTATGTCTGTGTGTGAGGATGAGCTCAGGTCCAAGTCACACACCTGTAGTCCAGTTTGAAATATGACACAGCATTAAAGGAGCAATATTTAGAATATAAACAACTACAACCATGTGGTAATGACCATTAAAAAATGTTTTAAAACATATTTTTGCTCAAATAATATTAAAATCGTAATCTTATTAAAATTAAAATTCACTGATCATTGATATCGTTTAGTTAAGTTTTTATGAAGCCTTAAACGGCTTAAATGATGTTTTCAGGCAGTTAGCTTAACAACTAGAAGAGCATCACCACTTGTTTTACCCATAGACAGTCCATGGTTTTACCAGAGCAGAAGCTGTCTACAGGAAGTGTGCGTCGCTAATTAATGACCCCCTGCTACAACAGGTAATCTGGAACCATATACAAAAAATATACAAACTACGTGGCTAAAGAAACCAAAAAATAATATTCACGTTTTGAGAATGTTGACCAAATAAAATACATTATTTTCAAATATTTTCTCAGCTACAATAGCAGAGACTGAAGTCACACTCCCTCTGTGTGTTTTATGTTTTGGCAGCTAGACCAGCTGCATGTGCACGTAAATATATTAGTGACCTCCCACACTCCATTAGTAACTCACAGTGTTTAGCCAGTGCCCTCCAAAAAACAGTAAATTCAAAACCCAAGTATTTTCTTGGTATTTACCTCATTTCTGCACACTGGTTTCATTTCAGGTGAGTGCAGCCATCTTTACTGCTGTTTGAAGCTCTCCTCTGCTATTCCTGCTCTGTGTCTGTTGTGCTCCATTCTTTGTGTGTCTGTTTCCACACATGGGGTTGCTCAGCGCTGAATATTATTTGTTAGCTGTCATGTACACAACCTTTATGGTTGTAAATAAAAGTGAAGGAAAGGGGAATGTGTGACTGTTTTGGTCTGACATATTGGTGCTCAGGCAGCATCCTAAAGGGTGCACAGAGAAACCTTCAGATGCCACGTCTCACATTTAATTTGAATAAATTAAATCTGAGATGTGAGGAAGATAAAGCCCTGCTAGCCCCTAAATTGTGTTAAAAACAATTGGTTACTTGATTAAGAAATGTTTTGTGGACAGCTGTGAATGATGGTTATGAACTGGACTGTATTTAGTAAACAGGGAAATGCAAAAGGACAGGGGGTGAGTAACAGAGCCTATACCACCACCTTCTGACAGCACCAAGCACCCCAGCTTACTAGCTCCTAACCAGCTCATGGAAAACATTCTACTTTATTTATTTGCAACATTTCAAAAGTTTTCTTTAATTCGCTTGACAAATTTCAGTTCTGAAACTTGGTGACTGAGCACATTTTCAATCAGCTGTAAGGAGCACTTTGTAATTTAATTTGAATGAACTTGTGTAATGAAGAGCAGCAGGAGGAGCTCATTTTCTGTTACTCCTCTTTGAATGTAAATGACAAGCAGATTATGGGATGATTTGGGGCTTTAAAGGAGAAACAAATTGTTCAGTTTGGGTTGTTAGAAAAAGAAGGCAGGGGAACTTATTCCCGTGTCAGTGACCGCTGTGGCCGTGGCCTTGGTTTGAATACCTCATTACTGAGTGGAAAAATTATCAGGCTCCCTCTACAAAATTATATCCAAAAATGAATAAATACTCTCACCCTGACCATCTACAGACACACTATGAGTTTGTTGATTTTCATGCAGCTGGTACAACACATACACTCCAGTCCTTCCTGTGCTCATGAATCTGCATGTGTGTGTGAAGTGGTTGCTGATATTCACGTCCCTATAATGTGCTTTTCAGACGATATTATTCCACTATTGTCCCAGCTTTCTTTCTTCCTTTCTTTTCACCAGTTCTCCTTTATCTGTTTTGCATTAATTGCATCTCTGTTAATTGTTCATCTGTTAAATAGAGAGTTAGTGCAGCGCACAACAAGTGAGGACGGATAATGGCACTTCAGAAATGTTGCACACAAGCTAACACTCAAGCACACTTCAGCACAGTGACAGTGCAGTTTTCAGTGCTTAATCAAAAATCATTTTAAAAATAAAAGATATTCTAATTATGTTTGTTATTACATGCTAAACACTTGGTTTAGACATGCTGGTCACTGGGAAAAAGGATGAGAGAGTTGGTCAGTGTGAGCAGACATGAAGAAAAAGAAGAACAAATTTACATTTAAATTCTGTGTAGGCTGCAGCAGTCTTTTATTTGTTCTCCGCTTTTCATTTTTCAGAAAACATTATGGATGTTTGAGATGGTGAGGAAGGCTAGATGTG
Organism: Acanthochromis polyacanthus; assembly: GCF_021347895.1. NCBI lineage: Eukaryota > Metazoa > Chordata > Actinopteri > Pomacentridae > Acanthochromis > Acanthochromis polyacanthus. The sequence goes on along the minus strand of NC_067124.1, from coordinate 1,246,578 downwards.
GATGAGCCACAAGAAAGGAAAATACAAAGCTTTTTCCAACTCCCCCAACCTGCAGCACCTCAAACCGTTCATGCATCTCTTCAGCAGCACATCTCTGAAGGTCAGGAGGTCTGCAGCTACACAGGAGCTTGTTTTCTGTGCAGGTCAGAGAACAGTAAAAGACAGAGAAAGACAATTTTTCTGCTTTGTTTCCACACATACAATTTTAAAAAATATTTAAAGAATTTAAGGACTTCTGTGTAAACTTTACACATTGTAGTACTGAAGGCCTTTTCTGATACAATCTGTCTTCTTTGCTTTTATAAAGAGACTCACAGGTTACAGAACAAATGGAGGGCGGTCATTCAAGGTACAAGTCTGGCTGCCTGAAGCTTTTCCAACAATATTAAATATAAACCATCAAATAAAAGATTCAGAATTTCTCTTGATAGGACAAATCGGGGAAGAGA